>NW_027509141.1:1247500-1505000 GCF_051911475.1 Siphateles boraxobius | reverse complement strand
GAGAGAGAGAGAGAGAGAGAGAGAGAGAGAGAGATTGTGAGTGTGAATTACCTGTGGCTATATGTAATATTGAAGCTGTGAGTTTAATCATAAAAACAGAGAAGTTATCAGCTCATTGCAATATAACATAGCTTTCAGAAGCAAAGATGTTTTATTTATACATTTCACGGGGCAGAAATTGAAAACAAGTTGCTATGCTCCTGAATGTTTCTGTGTGTACAATTTCTTACCAATACAGTATATAATGTTTCTACCTCAGAAAAAAAGCTGTGAGTTTTAGTGTGAGGTCCCTCTGCTTCATAATATGACATTAACAAGCTATCTTTGTGGCCAAAACGTGTCGCCAAATCAGATATAAGTGTTTAGACGCAGGACAGATGTCCTCATATTGGATATGTATCTGATAAAAAAACACGTTTGGAAGAGGCAGGCTTATATGTCAAAAGATCAAGGCCAATTTGATTTCTCATGTCATGACCCCTTTAAATCTTCTGTGCTTCAAAACCTTTTCCTTAAAAAAAAGTAAGTTGTTAACAAGTTGCTATATAAGAACTACAAAGCAAAAAATCGAAATCCCACTGGAAGCTGTTCAAGTACCACCGGTTGAGAATCACTGGTGTCACTTATGTGATTAATCTCCTAATGAAGCTAAAAAGAAAAAAGTTTACTTTTCCAATTAGCAGGGCGTGAGGAGCAGGTTTTGTGCAGTCATCTATAATGGAGACAGCAGGTCTCAGAGATGCAGTGGCATCGTTCAGACGCTGGGATTAATGAGTTGCTGCCGAGAAAATCTGCATAAAACCTGCTCTCAGAAGAGCAAAGTGGCAAAGGAAATGCCTTCACAACTCTCCAGGACATCCAACACCCACACTCACTCTATTTACACACACACAGGGGCGCAACTGCGCAGTCATTATGGGGTATGTATCACCATTGCTGGCACCCACCAACAAGTTGCTCATATAAAGTAAATCTGTCAATGTTACAGGAACAAAAAAGCTCACAAAAAACGTGTTTGCTGTAGCTGTGACATTAAAGTTAATGGCAACTAAATAAGAACTGTTGGCCCTTTCGGCTTTCTGTATTCAAATGTGCATTGTACACTGACGACTAATGCTGCCTTCACATACAATCAGAAATGTCCTACTTCCCACTTCTGAAGTTGCGATTATGAGCTCGTGCCTGGTTTTTTTCTTTCCGTTTGGTGTTCCCTGCTCTTTGTTGTCGGAAAGAACAGGAATCATGGAGGACACCAGGTTTATTTTTGCCTATTTATTGGGAAAATCGTATTAAGGCCAAAATTATAATTTGCATCTCATTCATTGACAACCATATAAACATTCACTGCGCTATCTAGAGAGTCAGCTTGCTGACAATTCTGGAATTTCGGTCAAATACAGACTATTTTCGCTGTGCGAACACACACAATATGCTTCAAATGATTATTCATAAATGTAAATATGCACTACTGTAATGACAAGACAAGGCGATGTAGCTGTTGTGGAAAAAAAACGAATACAGAATACCAGTCAATGAGCTTCGCAGTGATGGTGGCAGTAAGAATCTCCATAGTCAAGTCAAGTCAAGTCACCTTTATTTATATAGCGCTTTTTACAATACAAATTGTTTCAAAGCAGCTTTACAGAGATAACAGGAAAGTAAAGTTGTAATAGTATTGTTAAATTCAAAATTAAATGTTAAATGTCCCCAACTAAGCAAGCCAAAAGCCAATGGCGAATAAAGGCGAAAAAAGGCGACATGGTATGACGGTAAGTATGACACAGTCCACATAGGTCGATGAAAAGAATAGCTCATAGTTCCTACAGTCTCTAGTGCTGTCTAGAAACAGTGATGATGAAGGTACTGGGTGGGATAGGGTGAGAGTCAATAGAAGAAGAAAAAATACAATGGAAGTCAATGGCTACCATCAACTGTGGTTACCAACATTCTTTAAAATATCTTCTTTTGGGTTTCAACAGAAGAAAGAAACCCGTACAGGTTTGGAGTAACATAAGGGCGAGTAAACCCTCTGTGAACTATCCCTTTAATTACAGACTTTTGCACAAAACAAAAAGAAAGAAAAAACAAAAACTGACAGTTTTTAAAGTTTAAAACTCTTAAAGTTTGCAAACACATTCTTTGAGCCAAACTATTTAATCTCTCTCTGACATGTTGGGTAATGTTTTTTTTTTATTATTACGTCAGATTCCACTAATTTATTAAAGACTGCAATCTCATAAAAGCGCTGGTGTGATTGTTAAGTTCTGTGGCTGATCTACTGCGCATATTAAAGAACAGATACACAGTAGCTCACTTCCATTATGACCAACCCGATCTACAAAGTGCCTTGCAAATTAGCGGAGGGTCGCAAACAAGCAGAAGCGCAGATAATCAGGTGCGGGTAATCTACTAACAACACAGGCAAAAAAGTGGCTTAAGACGTGCTTTATTTGGCCGTTAAATAATGGCACAAATACCAGTAAATTGACAAGCACAAAAATAGTGTCATTCTGGTTGTTGTGCAGGACATTTATTTTGATAGCGCACCAGACTTTTATTTTGACGGCGCTGAGAATGTCAGAGTCTGATCACACAGCGTTCTTATTCTCTATCTTCACTAGATTACGATCTGTTTGACAGTCCTATCCAGGGTTTGACTTTAACTTTATTTGCTCACATTTGCTCAGTTACCAGCCACTCAGCATTTTCACTGGCCACAATTTTGACATCGAGACCATGGGGAAAAACTTAGATATTTAGATATTTTTATAGTATCTCATAATTTGGCAGCAGGTTTATTAGGCAGCTGTAACTTTAAGACCTGACAAAAGGATCCATTATACGTGTTTTCTTTCTCAACTGTTTATGTTCACTTAAAACTAGTGCCGTGCGTTAAACGCGTTATTAACGGCGTTAACGCAAACACATTTTAACGGCGTCAATTTTTTTATCGCGAGATTAACGCTCTTTTTGGCCTAGCAAACTTTGTATTTTTTTCACATGCTGTTGCAACAACTAGTAACGTTAGAAAAACTACAACATCACACCGGATAGCTAGACCGGAAAGAAAACAACAGGCACGCCGCACGTACTTGTTTGGGCTTGCGCGCCGGCCAAAGAGTAGTAGGCTAACGTTACGTTTTGAGTGGATGGCGCGAGCGCGAGACGCCGATCTAGAGACGTGCACGCTCAACGCAATAGAGTGCGGCGCGGGACTAGATTTGATGCCCGAGTGCGAGGGCGGGCTCGAGCGGTAATGCACTCACTCTGTGTGTGCGGATACGGGAGAATAAAACGATTCGCGGGACTCCCGCAAACTAGAAATATCTATGAATAAAACATAAAAACTAATACATTTTTATTCATATGTTGCAGAAAAGCAACAAGAACAACTAAAACAAAATAGAAACGATTTACAGGCCAGAGTTTCTTTTTATAACATGTTTGCAGCGTTGAGGGATGTAGCCAATCAAAGACATATGTGTTGATTTCTTGAACGCAATGGCCAATCAGAAGCATTTAAGATAGTCTCCCCTCACTGCTCAAAACTGACTTTTTGTTCAGTGCTGAATTCTGTATGCTGGCAAATCCTCTAATTATAACAAACAAAGTGTATATATTATGAAAGATGCATTGTGCAGTCAGCTTCATTGATAATAACAGATGTGTGAGATTGCGATGAACTGATGTCAGCTTTTTAGGAATTATTAAGGGAGCGCACTTTGCGCGCATTCAGTAATGCCAAACCATGCACTCAGTAGCCTGCTTGCTTTTATGTTATAACAGTGGTTTGTGTGTTAATGCTTTAATAACAAATAATTTATCCGGAGCATTTATGCTTATGTGTATGGTGGCGACACGTAGGCGAAAGTATTTGGAGGTAGCCTACAAAAAAAAGAGTGTATTTGCGGGCGGGAGCGGGAACAAAATGTTGCGGGCGGGAGAAAGTAACATAGAAAGTAGTTGAGAACGTCAGTTATAACGACCCACGTATTAAAAAAATGTACGGGTTTAAATCGGGCTCGGGCTCATAATTACAGTTTATGTGTCGGGCCGGGCCGGGCTCGGACACAATGCGCACGGGCTCGGGTCGGGCTTGATTTTTTGGGCCCGATCTAAGCTCTACAATGGATGACTTCAGACAGAAGCACATGGATACCACAGCTAAGAACAAACTTACTGCTGATCCACTTTTCCATGTTGATAAGAGCATTAAAATTAGAAAAAATAATGAGACAAATAGAAATCAAGGGACATTTAGAATAGATAAAAATGTGTGATTAATCGCGAGTTAACTATGGCATTAATGCGATTAATCGCGATTAAATATTTTAATCGTTTGACAGCACTACTTAAAACATAACTGTGTTTACATGAATACTCACCGAGACCGGCATTTTGAAATTATTGTGTGTGTATTTGACTGTTTAAGTGGAATAAGCAGTGAAAAAAAACTCAATTTAGCACTGAGAGGTGATTTTATGTGCTGCACTTTGGGTGTGAGCACAAAATCTGTGGGAATGAGTACAATTATATGCAATACGCACAATCCCACGCCGAAATTCAAGCCCTGTAACAACAATATTCATCCGGAGCCAATGAAACGAGTGAGGGGAGGCGGGTTTGTGTGTCGGTGAGATGAGAGAGAGAGAAAGCGCAGCTGGTATAGTCTATTTATTCTGCGGAAAATGAGTATTGGAAGCATATGTATCAAAAAATCTATATTTTTGACAACACTACATTGCACTTAGTTTATTATTTCAGATGGCTTTTTAAAAGACTACAGTTGAATAGATAGAACTGTTAAACAAAGAAAGCAAACAGTTTACAAAATAGCATATTCTGTGTGGTTGATGCCAAATGTCGTAAGCCGAGCAGAAATACATAATCAGCTTGATCTCTTCAAAAGTCTCGTTGGTTTTCCTCAGCGTCTGTCCATCTATCACTGTTTTCCATGTTCATGGAGTTAGTTCGTGAAGTTGATATACAGGCTATAAACTGTGAGGTTACACGACTTTTTAAAAATGGCGGGTGCTGGTGTTTCGCATGCGTTCGACCAATCAGCATACACTTACGTCACTGGTAATTCCTATTGTGCTGGGTTAGACTCTGCACAACTTAGTTCCCAGTTACTGTGGTGTAAACATGTCAAAAAGTGGGTACTTCCACCAATAGTTATAGGAACTATGAAAATGAACTCTAGAAACAGTGAGTTCTAGAAGCTTTACAGAACATCAATGAATTCTCAATGAGTTTGGTTGAATGTCATGTGAGCGATGGTTGGAGTGATTGTTTCACTTGCTTTAAGTTTTTAAATATATGCAGGTTTTTTAAAAAAAAATGTATATTTCACACTCGGCTACATTTCAGTAAGCGTTTGATAGAAATAGATAAAGTGGCTTCGGTGCACAATATAAATATTTTGATGAATGTATTCTTGCAGCAACACTCCTGCGGCAGCTGACTCACTGGCACAGCTGTGGGAAAAACTCTTTCATCTTCTCGTTTCATCTTCCTTGATTATCCTTTCCGTCTTTCCCCGAAAAAAAAAAAAAGCCTTGTGAGTACTCACCGCCAAAGGTTTAAATATTTATCCACACAATTTACAATAACACTGAGATATTATCAGTGGAAGAATTTTTTTTTAATTCTCAAATTTGAATATTTGCAGCCTTTGTTATAGTTTACAATGGAATATAATTGTGATGTGATGAAGAAGATGAACATGATGTACGTCTAAAATTAGCAGCATGTATTTACAGTCCTTAAGATTTAATCACTTCGTATCTGTATGTTAGGAAGATGACTGCCATATGGGCAGAGAGTAAATAATCAAATAATAGTCTTCCTGCATGCCTTCTGTTGTGAGATTCAGCTGACAAACTATTGGATATGAGCTGTATTTTAGGTCTTTTTTCTTTAACTGTTACTACTCCGTACAAAGCTGTTGCTAAACAGGGCTGCTTTCACTAGAATTACACAGAATCTCACATTTGGAGAAAAAAAAAGAAGAAAGACATTTTGTATTTATTCTATTCATGTTTATCTTCAGAAAATGTAACAAACTGGGGAAAAAAAGAAAAAAAAACTTTAAATTGACATACGGTTATTTGAGAAAGAGCAGCCAAGACAAAGAAAATGAAAAAATATCTTCACAATAAAGCTAGTGTAAAATATTCATGTGCCAAGTTCAAAGTAAAAGTACATTCAAAATGTCTGGTGGTTTAATCATTTAGTAAAATGCATATTTACATTAAGGAGGTAATATATATATATATATATATATATATATATATATATATATATATATATATATATATATATATATATATATATATATATATATATATATATCAGGCTTGTGCACAATTCAGAATTGAATTGAGAATGACTCTTGAATTTGAATTGATGTCAAAAACAGGATCTAGAATTACAATTCCAATTTAAATTAAAGGAAGCAGAATTGAAATTAAAAACAAATTCTAAGAAATTCATATAGACATTTTAAGTGAAGTGTTTAACAATGAAGTTTTACAGTATATGTCAGATATGATTGCATTACATATTCTATAAATGATATTAGTTTGAACTACTTGTACAGATTACATAAACAGGAAATATTTTCCCCCAGCAATGAATGTTAAAAGCTCTAGTCACAGAACAAATAATTAAGTTTGATTTATTGTAATTGTAATTTTGTGGAACATGATAGAACATGACTCAGAACATGATAAAACATGACTCCCAGAATTACTTTAGTAAATCTTTAGAAGAAAAAAAAACAATTTTAGGTGGACATTTGTTTATATATATATATATTAGAACAAAATGTATGCAGGGTTGAGGAGTGAGTTAACTGTAATGAAATGATGTTATTGAATTACAAAATGAATGTAATTGTATTTAGTTGTATTACTGAGGTAAAATGTGTAAATTAATTAGTTACTAATCAAATTAAAAGGAAATTGATTTACATTGATAAAGTAATCAAAATAAAATAATCCAAACCACATTTATAATGGGTAACTTATAACAGTAAGCAATTACATTTCCAAAGTAACCTTCCTAACGCTGAATGTGTGTGAGATTCAACATATTCTCTCTGTTGTGTGAGTAGTGTGACACCCGTCACGCTTTGTGTTGCACCGCACAGCATTTTCACCCCTCGTCCCCCACGTCGCATATTGAGAAAATGTCCCGCATTTTTATCAGTCTGTTTGTTTTTAATTATCATATTAAGAAAATTTGCATGCATTCTTTTGCCTTTTTAAGAAAGCATTTTATTTATTCTTTTTGCGCCGTAGTTTTTCACGTATATTTAACAGCGTTTCGTCAGAAGTTCAAATACAACAGCCGTTTTTAAAATCATATCCAGTGGTTGAAAAGAAAGGAGTAAACACGGTCACTAGTAGGTTGTCAATCAAAATGTTGAGCGGTGATTCGTTCATGTGTTCCCTGTCAGAAAACAAATGTATAATCCGGTAAATTAAAATTTTAATTTAACAGTATTTATCAACTTATTGCCTGCTGTAGTTGTTTTAATTCACATCCTTTCTAAAAATATGAAAGTGTTTGGTGTAATATATTCTTAATATATAAGGCTGTCAATAAACTAATTTCATGTTGTTTTATATTTTATTTGTTCATTATTTATTTAGTTGGATTTTAGTTGGACTTAGTCAGAACGGTTTCAGGAATAGTGATCTGCATGATGCTGCTGCCTTGCTCAGTGATGTTGAATTTAAATCGCAAGTAAAATAAAGACATGTTATGTTACATTGGTGATGTAATTGTGTTGTCTGGAAGGAATAAATAACAAAGTATTTTTATCAGCTGAAATGCAGAATACAAATGTTTTTATTAAGTTAAATGGACATTATATAACAGTTTCAGGTTATGTTTTAGTGTTGGTAACATGTCCCACACTGTCCCACATTTGGTTTGTTTGATGGTGGACACCCTATGTGTGACTGTGTGGAATTTCTTTGAATTGCCATGAATTTAATTCCACTTCCTGTCATTCCAATTCAAATTCAAATTCAACTTCCTGTGGGGCGGAGTCAATTCAATTCAAATTCCAATTCATGAATTGAATGGAGGCCAATTCTGAAATTCTGAATTTTGCACAAGCCTGATATATATATGCATATTTGTTTCCACATTTAAACAGCTGAATTAAGAGCATGTGATTACACATAGAGCACACCACGGATCTCCCAGTGTAAAGAGCAGGAGCAAGATAAATGGGTTGCAAACAAAATGCCATCTCTTTCCTGGAGCTAAAAATACTCTCCTTATCAAACCCAAACGCAGGCTGTAAAGGGCTGTTTGGAAAGCCAGAGAGGGTAACTTATTATGCAGCTGCTTTCATACACATCTGCATATCAGAGACACACAATAACAAACCTCAAAGGACCCGCCACTGTTTAGGTGTCGTTCTAAAATAGCTGGTCGTCATACCAACGACGAGGTGTAGCGTTTGTGAGGTGTGTGATGTCTCAAAGAGTGATTCTGGGAGACATGACAAATCTAAACTATCACCTATTACACATGCACAATTCATCATCTATCGGGATTCGGGACAAATAAATAGCTTGTTTGGCAGCGCATGCTTCTGAAAGACAATCAATAGAAGTGCAGGTTTTGCATTCTGATCAAAGGAGGAAGATATGGCTTGATGTTGACAGGGACCAGAGAAAAGATCATTCAAAGTCTTCAGTTCTTCTGGCTTTCAATGCAGAGCAGGAATGAAGGATATTACCACGGCCTCATGAAACAACACATCGGACGGATAATTTCAGATAAAGGTCTTTGCTTATTTCCGCCTCGCTGAAATCTCACACAGCACGCTTGGACTGTTTTGGTTCAGTTCATTATTGAGACATACTGTATGTTCAAGAAATGCCTGGTAAAATTGCCTGGCAATAGTGCTTTATGATGGACTGGGAATTTGCAGCAACAAGACATTAATGTTTGATCTCATAAGAAAGCATGGTCATAAACTGTTCGGTATAGAAAATTACACAATTACATCATACATTATGGTCCCTATAAAGTACCTGTTGACTTCTTTCATAATACACACACACACTCATATTTTTGAGTAGGATGAAATATAGTGAAATAAAATTGATATCATGACATGGCTTATTGCAACAATTATGTCTCTTACATGTATGGTTGGTAAAAACATTAAAATAACATGTTTCATTTTGTATTTAACATACAGTAGGCAAAATAACATTTTCTAAATGGACACGCAACATTATATCCTTAACATCCACGTCTTTCACGGTGAACAATAAGTGCATAGGCCTACATATATCTATAAAATTAATTCTCATATAATGTCTTAAAGGTCTTCAACAGTAAAAACAAAAACAGATCTGCACTCGCATCGCTTAGATCTTCACTACACCAGTTCAAAATAGTTTCGAATAGAGTAAGACAAAATTCATGTAGTCTATTCGCTGTCAAAGACACACTGTTTTTGGTGGCGATCATGGCTCGTTGGTTTGCGTTTGTGTTGACGTGAAGTTATGTTATCACTCGCTCCAGTACTCTATGGCTTCCAACTAGTGGTTGAGGTAGTCGACTACCCAACTAGTCCATGTTAAGCTCTAGCGAACAGTTTTATTTTTAGCCCTTAAAGGATGGTTTGCACTCAAAAGAAAAATGTTCACTTTTTTATTTTATTTCATGCAGATAAATTCCTCTATAAATCACCCAATCATTCTAAAATGACTTATTCCTTGCAAACTGTTATTTATGGAGACCCTGAAGGGACATGAAAAAAATATGAGATTTGCATTTGCATGATGCATAAATGCCTCCATTTATGCATTTCCCGGGAAATTTTTCTTTTCTTTTTTTTGTTTTTGTGAGTGAACGCAAAGTTTCTTGCTGGAACACAAAAACGCCAAAGCATTGACATGTATTTTTTCCATCACCAAGCCATCTGGTAAAAATTGATGTATTTTTTCCCATCCAAAAATCAAAAATCCGAATCATTACAATATGTTTTTTTTCCAATATCATGCATACTGTACATTAAGTTGTGTGCCTTAAGTGCATTATGGCCATATTTCAAGGTTTCAAGTTTTTTTGAAAAAATGGACAAAAAAGAGAATCACATAACCCACCTTTAAGCTGAAAACTATATTTTTTAAACACTGTCAAACTTTCAAAACATGTAATAGTTGTTTCCATGTAAAACTGAGGGATGAGTTGAAACTCGTAATCAACAACAGTTCACAGATGCCATTTAACAAAAGATCTTTCTCTATCACATATTTTAATACATTATAAATCTGGTCCTGTGGTACATTTGCATAGTTTGGGATTCTGGGGAATAACTAAACACAAAGCTAAATACAACGTGATCTTACAGGGCAAAAGCTTGCATTCTCAATGAGCTTTATTCGTAGTGCAAAGAAAATGTGTAAAGAGAATTCGCACATTTCTGAGACCAATAAGGAATGAGGGATTATATTCAACATGGGTGCTCTCAACTCAATGCAGTGATAATAAAAATGCAGGTGTTTTGTATTCAGCTCAGTTAATCTAATTTGATATTCTAAAGAGAAACAAAAAAGCAAAACTCTCATCCCACCGCACGGCACTATTTTGAACTTTGTGTGTGTAACAGGTTTGAGCTTGAACTAAGAAATCTTCAGGTCAAGAGATGTTAATTGCTTTTAATCTGTTACTCAGCCTGCAGAACTGTCTTTGAATTTCAATAATGTGTCATTTGTATTCGTGCCTAATTACAGGTCATCATTAGCCACATAAAGGCTAAATCCCTGTTGATGATGTTAGACAACATCAGGTTCGTAAATAAAGTTGTGGCTATGATTTAAAGGAATTCTTCTAGACAGGCTTGCTGTGTGTCATGATTCTGCCTTCTCGTCCCATATCTTCTCTTGTCTTGAGGCAGGATCATGACAGACTCATGTTTTTATGTGTAAGCACATGGCCATTTGTGACCCGTCACAGAAACCAGGGACACAAGTCGGCAGAACAACTTTCGAGCAAAATGAGAAAGAAGAGTTTTTTTTTCAAAATTGGTGATTTTCAATTTTTTGGAGAATCTGTTAATTGAAATCACGAAGAAGCCTCTCCATGTTTGAGATAACAGTATTGGTATATTTAAAAGCTTACATTTTGAGGTTGAAATCGGCTTGTTTTCGGAGATTCTAGCATGCAGTAGGGGCGTGGCGTGTCATTGTCTGTGTGTATTTCCATACTGAATAACCCGGCGCTTTTGCCCCCGAAATCACGAAATGTGATTATTTGGAAAATTCCAGAAATGACTGCTTAAAGAAAAATGCCAGCAGGCATTTGCCTCCTGCATAAACTTTAATATTGTTGACATTTTGGGCACACGAGCGTTGCGCACTATTTGCGTTATATGTAGGCCTATGGCATATTGGTCTTTGTGTGTTGTTGCTGGTTTTGCGTTATATGTATATGGCATATTGGTTTTTGTGTGTTGTTGCTGGTTTTGCGTTATATGCAGGCTATATGGCATATTGGTCTTTGTGTGTTGTTGCTGGTACGTTGCAAATAGAGGGGCAGCACAATTGTTTTTCGCCTAGTGCGGCAGAAGTGCACTCATTCGAAGTGCAAAAAAAGCTGTAAAGCACATGGAGGAGCTTTACAGGGGGTATGGCTTATCTAAATGAGATGTAAATGAGCCCTATTGTCACCCCCAGAAGCAGAGAGAGGTGAGAACTGCACAATCTTTAGAGGTCGTTTTCTCATCTTTGAGCTTTTTTAAGTGCCTACTTTAAAATGGCCACAACTTCTCCAAATATGATCAGATTTCCACATGTTACACATCGTTGGAAAGCTTGGAGATTACACTTTCACAATCTATGAATAACTCAAAATGCCCCAGAACCGACTTGTGTCCCTAGTTTCCGTGACCGGTCACATTTGTTTGGGCTGTGTGCTTGAGTTGTCCTGTCACCCCACCCCCTTGTTATCTCATCTTGTAATTATTATGTCATCGCTTTCACCTGTGTTCCTGATTAGTTTGCTCCCTATTTAATCCCCTCATGTATTCTGTCCTGTGTCGGTACATTGTCAATCATTGCGTGTTAATCTCTGTGACAGTCCAGTGAGTACTTCGTCTGAATCCTGTTTAGTGAGAATTGTGAGTTAGTGTAGCTGTTTGTTTCCTGTCTAGTCATCAAGTCAGAATTTATCTTCTTGTCTTGTCCAGTCCTGTTTTGCCCCCTTGTGGGTTTTTTTTTCTGTTTTGTGCCGTAATAAACCTTGAGTGTCTGCATATCGTCTGCGTTTGGGTTCTCTCCTTCAACCACATAACAGAATGTACCGACCCAAGAAAAACCCAGCAGACTGTATGTCTTCTCCCGCTAAACCACAGCCAACTGACCAAGAACATTGGTGGCAGTTGGCCATCGCCGACAGTAGAAATGGAAGACTTCCATTCCCTCCCCAGTGTGAGTTGTCCCTGAAAAGGTATGCCCAAGTCGTGGAAGAGAAGAGATTCTTCCTGCCTGAGGTCCTGGTTTCTCCCCATTTCATCGCCGGTCTCAATTCTCCTCCTCCTCCTCTGTCTGAACGAGAGGAGCTGATTCTTCGCCTATTTCGAGCAGTTGTGGATTGCTTGTCTCGGAGAGAGCAAAGGGGTCCCACAAGGTTTTCATCTGCCATGCTTCAGTGCTCCCGGAGGGTCGAGTCCTAGCTGTCGTCACTCAAGGGGATCAGGCGCTCTCCGTTTCTTCTCCCGAGGTTTCCTCCACACCCGCTGATCTCCGTGGCAAACGAGGGAGATGGATTTCATGGGATTCTCCTTCGGAATCATCCTCGACGGAGTCAACGCTGTCTGAGAATGCCCTTCCAGCACCAGTTACGGTCCCCGTGGAGCTTCTCCAACCGGCCGCTAGTCCAGCTATGACGTCCACACCACGTCCTAGGAGAAAGAGGAGGAAGGGAGCCTCCCGTCCTTCGACTCTGCCTGTCCCAAAGCCCGCTACTGCAAGCGCTGTCCCAGAGCCCGCTACTGCAAGCGCTGTCCCAGAGCCCGCTACTGCAAGCGCTGTCCCAGAGCCCGCTACTGCAAGCGCTGTCCCAGAGCCCGCTACTGCAAGCGCTGTCCCAGAGCCCGCTACTGCAAGCGCTGTCCCAGAGCCCGCTACTGCAAGCGCTGTCCCAGAGCCCGCTACTGCAAGCGCTGTCCCAGAGCCCGCTACTGCAAGCGCTGTCCCAGAGCCCGCTACTGCAAGCGCTGTCCCAGAGCCCGCTACTGCAAGCGCCGTCCCAGAATCTGCTGCAGAAGAGGTCGATCCCGGATCTGCTGAGAGAGTTGCGGCCGATCTAGCCGCTAAAGAGGTTCTGCAAGCAGTTTCTGCCCAAAAGGAGATGCCTGTCGTCTTAGCTGCTCGAACCTTATCTGACTATCTCACCGCTCTTGTCAAGATCCTTGAAGTCCCTGTCTGTCCTGTCTCGTCCCCAGCACCCACGTCTGCCGCAGAGAGCGCAGCACCCACGCCTGCCGCAGAGAGCCCGCTACTGCAAGAGCCGTCCCTGAATCTGCTGCAGAAGAGGTCGATCCCGGATCTGCTGAGAGAGTTGCGGCCGATCTAGCCGCTAAAGAGGTTCTGCAAGCAGTTTCTGCCCAAAAAGAGATGCTTGTCGTCTTAGCTGCTCGAACCTTATCTGACTATCTCACCGCTCTTGTCAAGATCCTTGAAGTCCCTGTCTGTCCTGTCTCGTCCCCAGGCACCCACGCCTGCCGCAGAGAGAGCGCAGCACCCACGCCTGCCGCAGAGAGAGCGCAGCACCCACGCCTGCCGCAGAGAGAGCGCAGCACCCACGCCTGCCGCAGAGAGAGCGCAGCACCCACGCCTGCCGCAGAGAGCCCGCTACTGCAAGCGCCGTCCCAGAATCTGCTGCAGAAGAGGTCGATCCCGGATCTGCTGAGAGAGTTGCGGCCGATCTAGCCGCTAAAGAGGTTCTGCAAACAGTTTCTGCCCAAAAAGAGATGCCTGTCGTCTTAGCTGCTCGAACCTGTCATGATTCTGCCTTCTCGTCCCAGATCTTCTTTTGTCTTGAGGCAGGATCATGACACTCATGTTTTTATGTGTAAGCACATGGCCATTTGTTTGGGCTGTGTGCTTGCGTTGTCCCGTCACCCCGCCCCCTTGTTATCTCATCTTGTAATTATTATGTCATCGCTTTCACCTGTGTTCCTGATTAGTTTGCTCCCTATTTAATCCCCTCATGTTTTCTGTCCTGTGTCGGTACATTGTCAATCATTGCGTGTTAATCTCTGTGACAGTCCTGTGAGTACTTCGTCTGAAACCTGTTTAGTGAGAATTGTGAGTTAGTGTAGCTGTTTGTTTCCTGTCTAGTCACCAAGTCAGAATTTATCTTGTCTTGTCCAGTCCTGTTTTGCCCCCTCGTGGGTTTTGTTTTCTGTTTTGTGCCGTAATAAACCTTGAGTGTCTGCATATCGTCTGCGTTTGGGTTCTGTCCTTCAACCACATAACACTGTGTTGGTTCAGCCGCAACACCGTTACAACACTTGCGGCACTGCCCCCCACCATCGGTTTGATTTTTTTTATAGTAATAAAAATAATTTCATTCAGTTCAAGAACAGACACTACAATGAAAAACTGAAGGCGTCTGCTCAACTCAGTGTGAGCCGAATGAGAGTCACAGCGTAGATCAGAAGCAGGAGTCAGATCTCATCTCACTTCACCCATTTCGCCTCAATCTTGACCAAGCGTGCCGCACACGTCCTGAAAAAGTGAAGCCAAAGCGCGTCGATCGCCCCCAGGTGCTTAATGCAGTAACACTCATAAACCCCGGCCTCTCCATGTAATCTAATGAGACGTGAGACAAACTAAACAATCATATACATTTTTTCCAAAGATGGTTTCTGTCACTTAAGGTAGTTTTTATCACGCTGATGTAAGTTCAAGTGTTAGTTTATTTTTGTTTTGTTTTTTAAATAAGTTTGGTTTTAGTTATTTAATGCTATAAAAAACAGTGTGACATCATGATTGACAGCTGAGATTAACAACTTCTTTGAGCGAAGTTGTCACTGAGGCACCAACTGACTTTTTTCAGGATTTTCAGAAGGAGATTGGAACTTTAACTTTAATTTCTACATTTTCATAACTGTTTATTTACTGCAGTAAACTATACTAACCGATTCTGTGGGATTGTGGGCGGGGCCTTGATACCGCGGCTTCACTTCACGCTCTCTACTGCGCAGACTCGGGCTCCAAGATGTCAGCGCCATATTAAGACATTGCCGGCTTCACTTTTCTACAATGGAAGAGAGTGAAGGTGCTTCGTCCATCCTTTTTTTTACAATCTATGCTCTTGACTGACAAGACGATGGCGGAAGATTTTGTTTTAAAGCGAAATGTAAGTGAAATGTAAATGAGTTTGTCATTGTACTGTTCTGTTGTTGTGTTTATCATTAAGAATAATAATGAACCCACCATTCAAGCAATTGCTGCCCCGGAATTCGCGCTAATTCAAAAGATGAAGTAAAATGTGCACGGCCGCACAGGCATTCATAGCGGTGTGCGTCCACTGGCGTGGAGCAGAGTGAGGATTTTCAGTTCATATAGAGGTTGAGCTTCTATAGGAATTAATTTAAAACGCTCACTCTGCTCCGCCCCAGTAGACACGAACCGTAAGCGATTTAAAAGTCCAACGTCTCCGAACTCCCCTCCCCGGTGATACCGGTATTGTCAAACGTTGACTAAGTGGATGGAAAATGTCCTCACCGTCACATCCCTATTGTGGGGTGAAAAATATTACGACTGATCTATTTCATTAGCTGCATATTGAGATGTTGGCCAGTTGCATAAACAAAGCAGGTAACAGGGTTTTTCCTGGGTTAGAAATGAACTTCGGTGGTGGCGGACGAACACGGTCATCCACACACACACACAGAACTGACAATAAATTCAAAATAAATGCAAAGAAACAGTTATATTAAACTTATCCTGTTTTTTCGTGAAATAAAAAACAATCACTGTAAGGACAGATTATAATCAAAGTGCTTAAAAGGCGGTCCAACAAAGTTACACATTACACAGAAAAAGTGGCAGGTTTATTGCAATTACACTCCACGACTTAATGCACAGATCATTTGACATACAGTATCAGATTGTTTTGTTCTGTTTATTGCTATGGATATCACTGTTGAAGGGGGTGGATTTACAATCCCTCTACTTATATTACATAATAAACTGAAAATAATAGTTTTCTTAAAAAGAGTGGTATTTATGTAACAGGTAATGGCTGTGTCTGGTATCTAAGAGCTGACTGAGGGTCTGACGCATGTCAGGAATGCAGAAACAATGTTTACTCATTTAGCTGGCTTCCAGAGAATAAATGCTTTTTTTGTAATTAATTAATTTAAAGTTATTCTTATTCATTTCATTATGATGTTCTCATGATAGCTGTATAAGACATGTAAAGACAACTGTGTTTAATGTCATGAAGGTCAAAAACACACTACATTTATCCAATAACACATATGCATACTAAGCATGAGTAATTCTTTTTAGGGTCTATAGCACAAATGGTCAATGTATGTTAAAATACAAATCATGTGTCGAAGTCTGGATCAGTGCTCTGTCTGTGTGTATGTATTTTAAATATTCTGTTCCAGAGAACTTTTGAGAAAATTCAGCCTTGAAGGGAAAAGATATTGCAAAAGTTTCTTACATATATAAAACAAAGTGTGTCAAAGACAATGATCTCATTTGCGTAAATAACAGATTACCATGTTCAGATGCTGCTAGAATTATCTTTACTGTTAACCTATCAGAACCTGTAGAAATGACGTCAACTGATTATCCATATGACTATACAGTAAGTACTAGTGTTTCTGTATCCTCAGTTTGTTTTAGGCCGGATCCTCTTATTTCTACGGCATTTGGAAGTGTGGAGAACCTTGTCTTCAGTAAACTCTCTGTCAACTGATTCAACTTAAACTTTGACTCCTGGGCTTCATTGAGCACATTGGTCTCCAACAGTAATTCCCCTACACTGTCAATCAGATTCAATTGCGAATTTAAATACGGTTGTCAATCCAGAAACTTTGTAATGTGTAGTTAGCAGCATGAAAAATATATATTATATACAGAAAGCGAGCAAAGATCACAGCCAGTTTAAGCTGTCGACTATAACCTGAGGCACACAACGCTGCTCTCTTGCGAAAACTCCTGTTACAATCAACAAAGCTGTATACACTATGCAATGAAACTGTTATTAAAATCATGATTATACTTTGTTAGTTTTAATGAAAGGTTTCACGAGCATGGAGAAATCAAACTGATTCTGACTAATTTAAACACATATGATTGGCCATTGCATTCACATGCTCAACAGAAAATAGAAACCTTTGATGCTCTTCACAGAGCGCTTACTCAAATACACACAGGAGCGTTTGAAAAGGTTTTAAAGCAGACAGCTATCAGCGGGTACAGGTACTGAAGAACGGCAGGTGTCGTCACATTAAATGATCAAATAAATCTTTGGCAGGACAAAGATTCATTTTGGTGGCCTCCTCATTGCAGGAAAAAGCCCTGGCTAAGTTAAGACTGTGTCTCAAAACTAATCAGACCAAACTAGCAATTAGTTAGGGCTTATCAGTCTTACTTTTCAGTTTCCAATTAGACTAATCTACCTTTAACTAACATTAAAAAGATGAATCTTAAAGTTTAAGATTAGTTCACCTCAAAATGAAAATTTCCTATTAATTTACTCACCATTCTGCCATTCAAGATATCCATGTCTTTCTTTCCTCAGTGGAAGAGAAAATAAGTTTTTTGAGGAAAACATTTCTGGATTTTTCTTCGAGTAATGGACTTCAATGGCAACCAGCGTTTTGAAGTCCAAATCAATGCAGTTTCAAAGGTCTTTGAAGTGCTTCAACAGACTGTGCACGATCGCAGCTGAGTAGGAGAGTCTTATCTAGCGAAAAAATAGGTCATTTTCAAATATATATATATAAATATATACTTTTGAACTGCAATTGTTCGAATTGAGCTGATCTGCTGCTCGCCGGGAACTACGTCATCACGTTGAAAGGTTACCGTGCGAAGGAGGATAGTTCAAATTGTAGTGTATGTTAAATGACATATTTATGTCTTTGTGTCATATTATTGTTTAAAATGGTCATAAAATATTATGTTTAAATCTTTTAAAACCTAAACTTTTTTTTTTCGAGCGTGACCTCTCAACGTGATGACGTAGTTCCTGGCGCGTTGTAGATCAGCTCAATCCTAACAATTGTAGTTAAAAAGTATATATATATATATATATTATATATATATATTTTTTTGAAAATGACCTATTGTTTCGCTAGATAAGACTCTCCTCCTCAGCTGCAATCGTGCACAGTCCGTTGAAGCACTTCAAAGATCTTTGAAACTGCATTGATTTGGACTTCAAAACGCTGGTTGCCATTGAAGTCCATTATTCGAAGAAAAATCCAGAAATGTTCCCCTTAAAAAAAAACAAATCTCTTTCACTGAGGAAAGAAAGACATGGATATCTTGGATGGCATTGGGGTGAGTAAATTATCAGGAAATGTTCATTTTGAGGTGAACTAATCCTTTAATCATCCTAACTCCAGTCTACTCCAGTGTCACATGATCCTTCAGCAATCATTCTAATTTGCTGATTTGGTGCACAAGAAACATTTATGATTATTATTATTATTATTAATGCTGAAAACAGTTATTGCGTGGAAACCATACTTTTCTTTCAGGATTTTTTGATGAATAAAAAAGTTCAAAAGAACAGTATTTATTTGAATTAGAAACCTTTTGTAACATTACAAATGTCTTTACAGTCACTTTTGATCACATTAACGTGTCCTTGATGAATAGAAGTGTTAATTAATTTATTTATTTTTTAAATCAACTTTTGAACAGTAGTGTAGATCTCTCTCAGATTCCCCAGACTCCTGAACAATCTCTCAATCTGCTGAACAGCAAAGATATATTTTTATTTTTATACTCGATTCTTAAAGTCTGGGGTTTAAAAGCTCTCAGATACGATTCTCAGAAACTATAGCATTTCATGTAAGGTGAGAGAAAGCACTTAAGTGCTTAATCTGACCGTCTACACGTCTCAATCTCTTTATCTCAAGAGGCTTTGATCTTTCTCACATTAGAAAGCATCAATTGCATCAATACACTGACTTCACTATAGTGGAGAATCTTCACTCAATACTTACTGTGTTAGGTTATTTCTAAGAAGTTCAGATCACATACATTTTCTTTTTAATAAAAAAAAATCAATAGATCTCACTGAATCTAGCTGTAATGGAAAACCGATCTCTGATTTTCGAATAGATACATAAAATAAATCAATTAATTAACAGTAGTCCAGTTGCTTTATATTATACAGATATTACAAAGAATCTTGGAAATGCTCAAGTTATTTTCCACTGTATACATGTAATTAAATGTTGCCTGATCAAACACAAGGGCACAAAGTTTGGCTAGTTAGCATTTGCCAGTTAACCCATGCTGTTCGATGTCATAACCACACCATCTGGCCAAAAAAATCATCCAAAAGACGCTGTTTATTCTGACAAAATAAAACTTTCCACGACAACATATAATGAGTAAAGATAAATGATCTGCACTGAGATGAATGGGAATGCTAACAGAGAGCTCCCGTTTATAATAGTCCCGTAAATATAATCTAGTCTCTTGAGGTGTTTTCCTCTTTGTCTCTGCACTTGCTCAGAAATGGCTTGTTCATGTTGCTTGTTACCTTCTAGCCCGTTATTCATCTGCCATTCAAGCACACACACTTGATCTATAGAGCTTTTTGCTCTGAATATGCTCAGTGTTTTCCTCGCCTTTTCTCTCTCACATCCCTCTTTCATCATCAAAACCCAACCTCCGCCTCATAATTAATGTGAGGTCCAATTTCCTGAAGATTAAAGGCAAAACAATTAAACGCAGCACAGAAAGGAAGTGGAAATGGAGGAACAAATGCAGATAAGAAGCTTTTGTTTGCTTGTTTGGAGAACAGCACTGAGGTGTTTTTGAAATGTTGCTCAAAGAGCCACTGCCCACAAGAAACTAGAATGAATCCAAGGCCAGAGGAGGGACATGAGACAGTTTATGGTTTTCTGTTGGAAAGATGCCCATTTTATTTGATCTGGGCCCTTGATACACATTTTACAAGTAAACTGCAGTCTTCACACCTCGTCTTACGATCTGTAGTGCGAAACAAGTAGCGTTGCGAAATACAGTTTCTGTTGTGTTTATTTGGTATTTGTAAAATCGCATTGATTACTGTTGGAGGACTCATTGCTCGTTGGTATTACTGCGCTACCGGCATCAAGTGGTCGGGAGTGTGCTAACGCTTCAGACTCAAATATCGAGCGGAAGTTTATATGCGGTTGTGAGGTATCTGAAAAAATAGTTCCACTATAGCAAATAACACGGATTGAAATCATACATTGCGCCGATATATTTGTTTTTAATCATCAACGAACACCACTAACCACTCGGTGAGTTGCACAGTTTTGAAAACTAACATTAAGGGTTGTTTTAAGGACATGTTTGTGCATGCGCGTAGACGGCCACTCTGACGGCGATTCAAAAAGAGTCAAAAAGTCGAGACAGGACCCATCGTCAAAATGTCTGTGTCCACCACTCTAGTTCATCCAAAACAAACTAGAAAACAGACTCAAAGTGCTAAATACCGGAATTATCCTTTAACAGGATTTTGTTATGGCAGACGTATTTGATCCCGATTTAAAGGTACAATTGTAAGATTTTTGTAATAAAATATTCAAAAAACACTTTCACAGTGTGATATATTTCATGCGGTCGTGTACTTACATTATCCCAAAAGTTCCCAAAGGATTTGTAAATCAAGAGAAATTCCAGTTCCCTTTGAGGGAACTCGCGATGCGTCACTTGACGCTTTGGGAACGCCCCCAGCGTGCATGCGTCTGAGCATCAATGTCAACTAGTCCAATGGAAAGAATGAGTGTCACGGGCGGGTGACGTCATGACCAGGAAGGGATAAAGGCTCACCCGGTGAAACGCGGCATTAGCTTCTGTGTCTCAGCAAGCGATCTGTGTCATTTTGTCTCTGTCTATTTACTGTTGTCTGTTGCGGAAAAGGATGGAAACTAAACAAGTGTACAAACAGTGTGCTTCTCCCTGCCCGCGTTATTTAACGGGTGGGGACACACACGAGCTTTGTGTCGTTTGTTTGGGAGTGGAGCATGCGGTCTCAGCCTTCGAGGGGGCTGAGTGCCAGCATTGTGAGTACTCACCCGACAGAGAGTCGGGTTTTTACAGCCGTTATTTCATTGTTCCAAAAAAGGATGGGGGGTTGCGTCCCATTTTAGATCTTCGTCTGTTGAATCGTTCAGTACAGAAACTCAAGTTCAAGATGCTGACACTCAAACAGATCGTGACTCAAATCAGATCCGAGGACTGGTTTGTCACGATAGATCTGAAGGACGCCTACTTCCATATCTCCATCCTCCCTCAGCACAGGAAGTTCCTAAGGTTTTCTTTCGGGGGCAAAGAATACCAATATCGGGTTCTTCCTTTCGGTCTAGCTTTATCACCCCGCACGTTCACGAAATGCGTGGATGCAGCTCTAGCCCCTCTCAGGCTTCAGGGCATACGTATTCTGAACTACATCGACGACTGGCTGATTCTGGCGGAATCAGAGCAGTTGGCGGTTCGGCACCGAGGTGTCGTTCTCGCTCATATGCAGATGTTGGGGTTGAGGCTCAACGCCAAGAAGAGTGTTCTTTCTCCAGTACAGAGAACCACTTTCCTTGGTGTGGTATGGGATTCAGTGACGATGCGGGCCACTTTATCGCCCGTTCGTGTAGCTGCTATCCTGACAGCCACCAAAGAGCTAAAGCTAGGCCAGTCACGCACTGTGAAACAGTTCGAGAGACTGTTGGGTCTCTTGGCGGCAGCGTCCAAAGTGATTCCTTTTGGCCTGCTGTACATGAGACCTTTACAGTGGTGGCTAAGGACCAGAGGGTTCTCCCCGAGGGGAAACCCACTTCGTATGATCAAGGTCACGCGGCGGTGCCTTCGTGCCTTAATTATATGGAGGAAACATTGGTTCTTAACCCAGGGTCCGGTATTGGGAGCTCTTTGCCATTGTGTTACGATCTCGACAGATGCTTCCCTCACCGGCTGGGGAGCGGTAATGGAAGGCCGCTCGGTTCAGGGTCTGTGGAAAAGTCATCATCTTTCGTGGCACATCAATTGCCTGGAGATGAGGGCTGTCTTCAATGCGTTGAGACAGTTTCTCCCAGACCTGAGGGGCCATCATGTACTTGTACGAACAGACAACACATCAGTGGTCTCTTATCTGAACCGTCAGGGGGGTCTGCGGTCGCGTCCGCTCTGCAAACTGGCGCACCAGATCCTCCTGTGGTCTCTGGGGAAGGTACTCTCCCTGAGGGCAGTGTATATTCCTGGGGACCAGAATGTGGGGGCAGACATCCTGTCGAGGCAGGAGCTGAGGCCAGGGGACTGGAGACTCCACCTCGAGGCGGTGGAGAAAATTTGGGAGTTTTACGGCCAAGCAGAGGTGGATCTGTTTGCGTCTCAGCACACGACGCACTGTCCACTTTGGTTCTCCCTTACTCACCCAGCCCCCCTGGGGCTGGATGCTATGGTGCAGACGTGGCCGAGGCTACGTCTGTACGCATTTCCCCCTGTTGCTCTGCTCCCAGGAGTTCTGGAACGAGTCCGCCAGTACGGAATAAGCCTACTGCTTGTAGCACCACGCTGGCCGAGTCGGATCTGGTTTGCGGACCTGATCCATCTCTTAGACGGTCCTCCCTTGGAGATCCCGATCAGGAGAGACCTTCTGTCTCAGGCCGGGGGCACAATATTTCACCCTCGACCAGAGATTTGGAACCTGTGGGTTTGGCCTCTGAGGGGGCCCAACTCATAGAGAGTGGTCTCTCAGCTGAGGCTGCTGAGATCATCCTAAGCTCCAGAGCTCCAGCTACTAGGAAACTATATGCGCTGAAATGGAAAGTTTTTTCTGTATGGTGTCACCGACATCAGTGGGATCCGGTTAACTGTTCTGTGAACACAGTACTCGAGTTCTTGCAGGAGCGCTTTACGTCAGGTTTATGTCCTTCCACACTTAAGGTTTACGTGGCGGCCATTGCGGCTTACCACGCCCTGGTTGGGGGTACATCGTTGGGTCGAGACCCCCTGATTACACGTTTCCTTCGTGGCACATTGAGGCTGAGGCCTGCAACTCGCACTAGGGTGCCAGCTTGGGATTTGGCAATAGTACTAGAAGGCCTGTCTAGGGCTCCATTCGAGCCCTTAGATTCGGTTTCAGAGAAATTTCTTTCCCTTAAGACTATCTTTCTGCTAGCTATTTCGTCCCTTAAGAGAGTTGGAGACCTTCAGGCCCTTTCGGTTTCCCCCACTTGCCTTGAGTTTGCACCGGGGATGGTCAAGGCATTCTTATATCCAAAACAGGGATACGTCCCTAAGGTGCCGACCTTGATTCCGAGGCCTATCGTGCTGCAGGCTTTCTGTCCTCCTCCTTTTACATCTGCGGACCAGGAAAGGCTGAACCTCTTGTGTCCAGTGCGAGCACTGGATACTTATGTTCATCGGACATCTTCTATGAGGAAGTCCGACCAGTTATTTATTTGCTTTGGATCACCTAAGAAGGGTCTTCCTGCTTCTAAACAGACGGTTAGCAAGTGGATAGTCGAGGCTATTTCACTTGCATACGAGTACTCTGACCATCCGTGTCCCTTGGTGGTCAGAGCTCACTCAACGAGGGGTATGGCGGCCTCTAAAGCCTTGTTATTTGGGGTTTCCCTCCAAGACGTTTGTGATGCGGCAGGCTGGTCCTCACCGCTCACATTCGTCAGGTTTTACAGTTTGGACCTGGATGCTGCCCCAGGTTCTCAGGTGCTTAGTGCTTAGTTCCAACAGACTGACACTCAGGTACTTGGAATTCTGGCGTTTTGGGTATTCTCGTTCCCAAAGCGTCAAGTGACGCATCGCGAGTTCCCTCGAAAGGGAACGTCTCAGGTTACTGCTGTAACCATAGTTCCCTGAGAAAGGGAACGAGACGATGCGTCACCCTGCCATACTTCCTGCTTCCCTGTGATCGGCTTGCTTCGACTTTTTGAAGCTAATGCCGCGTTTCACCGGGTGAGCCTTTATCCCTTCCTGGTCATGACGTCACCCGCCCGTGACGCTCATTCTTTCCATTGGACTAGTTGACATTGATGCTCAGACGCATGCACGCTGGGGGCGTTCCCAAAGCGTCAAGTGACGCATCGTCTCGTTCCCTTTCTCAGGGAACTATGGTTACAGCAGTAACCTGAGACGTTTTTAATAATGGCTCGTCCCTGGTCATTGTCGCCTATCAATGACATAATATCCGCGCTATCCTCGGTTTCCGCTTGTACAAACCACAGAATCAATACATAGATGCCTCATTAGCAGCGTTTCAATGGGCCGCTATACGTAAGCCGCTAATGAGGAATCTATCGATACATAACTATGATACAATATCTCGCACTCCGCTGTTGTGTCGTTCAGTCATCATGGTTCACGATTATTGATTGGCGAGTACAGAAAATCCCCATGACAGTTAACATAGATCAACTTGGGAAAAACAGAGAAATAAAACAACGGTCAATATCGGCGTGGCGTTTTCAGGATGGGGAGAGCTCGCGACAAACCTGGACTTGATCTGTCGACAGAGACTCCGCTCTTGGATGTGTTTTAATAGACAGGTAAGCAAATATATATTATTTATTGTACACATACATCTATATTGCACTTTGTTTGTACTTCAGTAACACTTTTTACCAAGTCTATGCAGTGAAATTAAGTATGTGTTGCACGAAAATATTTAGCCATTACTTGCAAATACTGTGGGTTTGTTCAAATGTACTTTAAATGTACGATTGCTTTAAATGTGTAAAACTGCGCAGCATTAACTCACCAAATCATTTGACAAATAGTCACATATTAGTAACAGGCTAATATAGCATTACATTTCATGTTCCTGGCAGCTAATTCATTACGATGTATTACGAAGTGTGATCAAATGTACAGGTGATACAAAAACTAATTTATTAGCTGATATAATTTATATGATTTGTGAATTCTATACATGAAAACGACATCTCCCATCGTTCCACTCTCCTTCATAGCGCCATCAAGCTTCATCTTTGTTACTGTTTTGAAAATGTGACCTCTTGTAGCTTTAAGTATTTTCAAATTTCTTTAGTAATACAAAAAAATAATGTAATACAAAATAATATAATATAATACAAAATAATGTAATGTAATATAATATTCTGCTTAATAACAACAAAAATATCTTCATATAACTTGATTCAAAATTATGACAGAACTCATATTATATAATTTTAGTTATGAATACAATATTACAAGATAAATGTATGCATTTGTTTAGATTTGTATATATACATATACATTTTACAATACATTTACATTACATGGTTCAAGTGACCCAATTCTGATTAGTTTCCTCCCATGAGGCACAGACTGGATATGACCCACAAACATGTAAGCAAGTAAAATATTCCGATATTCTCAGATCGGTTTCAGGCCTCATACATATGTGGAAATAAATCTGATATGAATCAGATGTGCATTTGACTCTGCCATGTAAGTGGACAGTTTGAATATTCCCGTCAATGTGAGTCGTACGTCATTAAAAAAATGACAGTGGCGAATGACGTCAACTGTGGACACCAACCATGATCACATGACTCTTTTCAAGGGCGCAATGGAGTTAAAGGCTCAACTCAATGTTTTGCTGACCTTTAAAGATGGTGCGGAAAGCAAAAGCTTGTATTATAATTTCGTCTGTGTCCATTGCACATCGTGCCGTTTTTACGTCCTTTTCAGCCTAAGCTCTTCTGCCTCAGTACCTCTACCTTGGGCCAAGTGTGTAGTGTAAATGCAGATATCAGATATGGGTTAGTTGGTTGTCCAAAAATCTGATATAGTCAACAAATAGGATTTGGGCATCAAGACCTGCAGTGTAAATGCAGCCTTAAAGGGTCACTCCACCCATTTGCATTAAGCTTTCCATTGTTCGAAACACAGTTATACTATTGAATGGTCGTGCAACACTCTTTCATTTTCCCCTGAGACGAGAGAAATCCTCTATTTACCTTTTTCACGTCCTCCTACAATGACGCAAAACTCGTCATTTTATGTCACTGTAGGAGGAAGTGTAAAAGGGGGGGATTTCTGTAAAGACTACAAGCACTAGTTCCCACCCTTTCAAACCCGCCCATAGGGGGTTGGACCTAATGCGCTAACAGACCAATCACAGATCAGTGCCAGTGCGTTTGATTTCACCCGCAGAAACTTTTTGAAAATATAAACGAAGGTACTGAATACACAGGCGGATGCATTATGGAGGATCTGGATTTTGACGAAGTTATGGTAGAAACGGATGTTCGTGGCTACCTTTATGAGCCACAGTATAGCGACGAGCAGCTGAGGGCTATGGAGGAACCGGAGGCGGCTGAAGCTGCTGTCACCACAGCCGATGCAGACGATCTGCCTGCCGCGGACGAGGAGCCCGCAATGGCTCGAGCTGGGGCAGATTGGTGGTGCCTGTGCTCTCACTGTGCGCCAATGGACACAGAACAAGAGTCTGTCTGCTGCCGAGAATTCCAGCGGTGCTACGGAATCGGAGGATGACACGGACGTGTCACCCGAGTTTCGCACCCGGCGTCCTGGAGACCTACTTCAGAATACCTAAGGTCAACTGGCAACGTCAGCCAGAGCCTACAGGGTCAAATGGTCGTCTTTCTGTAGAGTAAGTTTATTTTAATTTTGTTAACACGCTAACGTGGCAGGTTCATTGCACAAATATCTTGCAGTTAAGCTAGCTACTGTAGTGGGAGTGGTCTGCGGAGCTGAGCATTGCAATGCACTATGGGGATTGTTGTCTACAATCCACAAGCACTAAACAGTCATTTTCTGCCTTTTATCAGCCAAGAATGTCCCAAATTAGAAATTTATGATACTATTCTACTACATATATGACCCACTTTCAATACATATTCATGTCTCCACCGGTGGAATGACCCTTTAAAGACACTGCATGAATGTACAGTAGAAGAGCTTATTAAACCGTGGAAAACAGATTGTTGTGCGGGCTTGAGCAGTCTCCTTAGAGACTTAGACATATGTGTGCTCAGAGCACTGGGATTGTCTGGGTCCGGAATGGTGGGAAATGAACATGAAAACCTCACACACTTTCACTTTTGCTATCTGTCCATTTAATTATACACTGACATCTACTGCAACTTGAAATAGAGCTCATTATGGTGGGGGGTCGTCCAATACTTAAAGTTAGCTCCCTGCCATTTGCAGATGGTGCTCATGCCAGGAGAGTTCAAGTACACTAATTGCAATACTTGTGGGATATGCAGCAGCTCACTGCAGGACACAGCTTACATACTGTAACATCTTTTAAAAGAAATATTCAATGCATTGCAAGCAACCTGGTTGTCGTTTAACTTGAGTATCGCTCAGTAGGGTCAAACTAGTTTGGGGCCAAATGGTTGTCAATACATGCGAATGTATGATTTTCACAACGAAAGTGAATCAATCAAAAAACTAACTTTAGCTAGACAATATCTTTTTTCTAGAGTTGCTGTAAAACTAAAACAATCTCTGTTCCATTAATTTCCTAGTATCACTGTAAAGCTGCTTTGAAACAATCTGTATTGTTAAAAGCGCTATATAAATTAAGATGACTTGACTTGACATAATATTTAGCAATGTCTCACATTTTGTGTTCAAGCCTGTTACTGCATGTCCTTCCCAAAAAAATTACATTTCACTCACAAATTAACATCATTTGGAGCATTTCAAAACATGGTGGAAAGCCAAGTAAATTATCTTATTCCTTTATTTTAAAATATTAGGCTATTACACAAATTGTATTTTAAAAGTTATTGCAAGGGAAATCATTTATTTTCTCCAATGTACACGTTTGTCAATAACTCCAAACTAGCAACTTTTCATGCTGGGTTCATTATCTAACATATCTATATCTACTCCATTGAAAAGGGGACTGATGATTTAACAAAAGTAACGGGACATCGAATTATACCCTATTAATGGAAAGTGGCATATAAGATCTGTGTCTGAATGAGAATCTGCAGGGTCTTTAAACCCTTGACACATCCCGAGCAGGCTAGCCAGACATTAAACTTTCAGTTTACTGAGTTTAGATCTTTTTCATCAGTCTCCTGTGGTCAGCATCTCTTTCAACGCCTGCAGGCGGTTCAGGGTTAGCGTAGCGTGAGCACAACACTATAGCAGCAGAGCAAAACTCAATTCTCTCGGGCGTGATAGAAACACACATGCTGACAGTGAATATCCCTGGACTTGCTCACATAGCCTCAGAAGTGCACTGTGTTATCCCTTTCAGTTTATTAGACGGTCTACAAGCCTGAAGGAGGCAATTTAGCACATGTTTTAGTCCAGGAGTTTTTTTTGTTTTTTTTTAGTCCAGGTGTTCCCAAAAGAACAGTTTATCAATGGAAAACATGTTCATATACACACACACACACACACACACACACACACACACACACACACACACACACACACACACACACACACACACACACACACACAAGCTTTGAGGAATACATGTATGAATGCCTTAAATCAAGACCGGAGTAATATTACGAACAAATATTGTCATTTGCATTAATGTAAAGCTCATGTTAATGCCTTTCCCAGCTCACAAATGATTTCGAGACTCAACAACAACAACATGGGAGTTACTGTATTACATTTTTTGCAACCAATTCCATCTCTCATTAAAAGTTGTGTCTGCCTCAGGACTTTCTGAATATGAGATTATGCTTTTGTAAGACATAACACAGAGAAAAAACGTTCAGAGAATAGCACAAAATGCATGTCTCAACAATTTTACATGAAGGAAAATATCCTCTGACAAGTTTACCCATAATGCACGGTTCTAGCTAATGAGGATCACTAGCTAAGCCTTGAAATCTGTTGATCTCACACATCAGGGTACCTCTCTAATTAAAGAGTTTCTCAGCCAGAAATATTGCGCTCCACGATCAGACTCCATCTGGATGGACCTGCTCTACCAGGGCCAATGACGGGGAAACAAAAAGACAAACAATGCTCGTGAAAAAATGGGCCACAGATGAGTGCGTTTGCTAATGTGTCCTCTGCCAACACTGAAACAGCCAACAGAAACAAGCAGGGTGCAAAATAACACTGTCGGGTAAATAAAAAAGTTACTTGCCAGTAACCTTGTTAAGAGCTGCAACATTTACATACATGGCTTAAATCTAATTGTAAGAATGAAATATAAAATAAAATGATCTGATCTGCACTGATGTAAGTTATAATAATGACCTGTGCTGGCTGACAAAAATATGCTTTTTTATAATAGGCAAAAGTTGTAGTTAATAGTTAATTAATATTGAGAATCCAGCCTAATCTAAAGTGTGACCATATATGGGCAGTCAAACCAAAAATTATTCAGACACGAGATATAATTTTTTTAATATATTTTTACTAGTGGGTGCAGAACACTATAGTTCATTTATGTAAGTGAGGATAGCAAAATAAAGTAAACTCTGCCATATTATACCTCAAAATTCTTCATACAGTGGACTACCAGTAAAATTTATACAAAATTTGGGACCAAAAATTATTCAGACACTTTGACCTGACCATGTTTTGCTCAAGTGTTTTTCTTTAACTACTAATGCGATCTTTTTACACCACAGACAGAACAGAATTAAGCATTGCTTGGTAATTGGTTGACCTAAATTATTATTATCTAATTGTGTACTTAAATTTAACAGCTGACAGCTATTCAACCTATTTCATTTGTGAGACCGTCTAAAAGAAGGATGGCCAAAACCAGTGAAATATCAACTTGAACAAGAAATTGTCATATTTTATTACCCTTTTCTAAACAATAGTGAATAAACTGTGATAATGTGAGAAATGTTGAAGGTGTCTGAATACATTTTGGCTAGACTGTATGTATGTATATATTGTCTTAATAGAATCCTAAAATAGTTAGTAAGGTAGTTGTAAAGTTTAGGTACTGGGTGGATTAGATGCATAATATGGTCAGGCAGAATAAGGCATTATTGTGTGCTTTATTAGTACTAAAAAACAGCCAATATCCTAGTAATATGCATGATAAGCAACTAAAAAAAGGGATAGTTCACCCAAAAAATGAAAATTCTGTCAGTATTTACTCTCCCTCATGTTGTTCAACCCCGTAAGACCTTCGTTCATCTTCGGGACACGAATTAAGATATTTTTGATGAAATCTGAGAGCTGGATCACTCCTCCATAGGCTTCTTAAGGGATTGAAACTTGTTCCCCGAAAAGTTATTAAAGACATCGTTAAAATAGTCCAAGTGACTACAGTGGCTCAATCTTAAGTTTATCAAGCGACGAGAATACTTTTTGTGCGCAAAAACAAACAAAAATAACGACTTTATTTCAACTATTCATGTCCTTCTCTGTGGGCCTCTAGTCAGTTAATGTAGTCTGATATCGTAGAGCTACGTCACACAAAAATACGCTCACTATTGGCCGACGCTGGTCATGTGTGTGATGCGTGTGACGTACAACAACAGAAGTGAACTAGTGAACTCACTTGAGGCCCACAGAGAAGGAAATGAATAGTTGAAATAAAGTCGTTATTTTTGTTTGTTTTTGCGTATAAAAAGTATTCTAGTCGCTTGATAAACTTAAGATTGAGCCACTGTAGACACTTGGACTATTTTAACGATGTCTTTAATACATTTTCAGGGCTGGCAGGTTTCAATCCCTTAAGAAGCCTATGGAGGAGTGATCCAGCTCTCAGATTTAATCAAAAATATCTTAATTCGTGTTCTGAAGATGAACAAAGGTCTTACGGGGTTGAAACAACATGAGAGAGAGTAAATACTGACAGAATTTTCATTTTTGGGTGAACTATCCCTTTAATAGTGAGAATATGACCCTAAACTAAAGTATTACCATATATACAGTAAAAAAATATTTTCAAAGCCACTAAAAAAATCAAGGCCACTAAATGCACCCGCCACTGGCAGGTGTGGCCTTAATTTGGACCCCGGAAACAAGCCAGCTCAGCTGTGGGAAACACCTGCGACGACTTCTACTCACCCAAGAGGTTTCTCTAGTCGGCTGGCCGGTGACCCCACAATCTCCCCCAGTGTGCAGAACATCTGTCCAAGAAAGTCCTAGATGGAGTTGATAGGATCAAGCAGAAGAGGAGGTAAGAGTTTATCAAATTCAACAAATCCCAACGCTCTGCCCTCTTGTTATAGTAGTGAATTGAAAGGCAAAGACGTACGTATAGTTCAAGGGGCTTCTGGGAAGTGGCACGGCCATGTTTACAACAGATCACAGCATGTAACAGAAAGCACAAGACACAAATACAATACCAGCCACACACACACTTTCAGGGGTGATCAAACCAGCGAAGAGAGAGATAGTGATGATTAGTGGGGTCTACATGATCAGTCTGCATGCATTAAATGAGGCGGGATGAAAATACCAGGAATGGGGCTAAGGAAAATAAAAAATATCCAAATATATTGTGTCTGTGCAAATACTTTATATTGAGTTACTTCTCACTTTTTGCGTCCGCATGAGTACACATGCCAATGATGTCAGACAAACACTGCATTTCATTTTCAATTAACAATAGTTAGTTTTACTAAACAAAACATAGGTTTTAAATATGGATTCAAAAAACTTTAACAAAAATGATATATATAATTCTACATGAGGTCAATTTTATGACCTCAACTGTGGATTGAAAGTAACAATGTGTCAATGACTTTCCATTCAAAAAGATGAGAGTATTCCAAAATATATTTGGATACTTTTTAAAAGAAATTCAAATGCACATAAATGTTTTTATTCAGGTTACATGTCAGTCACATTACAGCTCTACTTACGTGTTTGGAAAGATCAGGGCTTTTAGAGTCGACATCATATCTGAATTAAGTAGAAAATAACACACACAAAAAAGAAAAAACATTGTTAGCCAAAGTCTTCATACACATTGAGTAGCTAATTAAAAAACATGCCATAAAAGACTGACTTTAAAGGGAAACAATTACTTAAATGCTTCGAGAAAATACACACCAAAAATATCTTTCAAGAACTGTAGACATGCAAAACTACATAATGATCAAACATGCTTGCCGTTGACAGACACGTTTCATAAACTGCATAAAGTAAAAAATATTGCACTTTAATCTTTTAGTAATGCAATGCATCTGTGAAAAAAAAACATTGGGATACTTCTTAAGAATGTCTATCTTTTTTTTCTTAAGAATGCTCTAACTTAAACATTTGAAATCCTCAAAATCCAAAAGAATGCTCTTAAAAGTCATTGTTTTAAAGTTAGCATAACCTCCAACTTGCATAGTCAGCTTCAACTTGCATAATAAATATCATAATTATTTTATGAATCTGTGAGTCACACACATAGCTTTAAACAAGTCTTTAGAGGAATTTATTTCAAAGGTTATTCTTTTGAATGCACTCCAAATACATAAAGCTTGTTTTTCTACACAGTAAAAAATAAATGATTTTTCAAAGTCCTAAATTAAACAAGGATTATTGGAGTACGTTTTACAAGAAAATACTATTCCAGTCTTTCTACTAAAAACTGAACGTTTAATTTAATGTTTCTTGCCTTTTCTTTGTGATTACTTGTGAATTTTACTAACAGTTTTTGAGTACATCTCACACACCCTTTTTTTTAGCGTTTGGAAAATAATTTAATTTTGAATCCAATATTCTAGATTTGTGCACATCAAGGATGATAACTATAACGATAATGACACAGAAGAACGATATCATTGCAATCGCTTTCAGGGTACAGTACATTACACGACAACCATATACTAAAAGCAGAAAAGTACAGTTATCTAAATTCATCAGACTTTTAAGAGCTCGAGCATTTAAAGTGGAAAACGACAAAACAGCAGCACAAGCTTATTGGTGCCATTTGACGCAATATAGTCATTGTTTTAATTCTTGGTGTGAATGGGCTTTAAATGCAAGACCATAAAATGTAAGCAAGCAACAAATGCTTGCTTACAAAAGACAAGAAAGTGCTAAAAAAAAACATTTGCTAATTAAACAGACCATAAAACAATCATGCATGCATGGTTATTTAATAACTCGGTTAAGATTATGTTAGTAAGAAGGCCAAAAACAAATTGCAATAAAATGGGAAATCAGATGGTTAGATTCATTTCGGGATCTGACAAACTGCATTGGAACATTCCTGATTCCTGAAGATCAGTGACAGAGAAAGAGGAAGAAGGAGGAGGTGAGAGGCTTTTCTGAAGGAACATTGGTGTGGATGCGGGGTTCCTCAGGACAGGGATCTAAAGAAATAACTCACAAATCAAAGCGCAGGCTCTGCTTCTCCTCAAAGAAGTAGTCCAGGATGTACTTCCTGACAAAGTCCGGATTTAGCGTGTTGTCAATCACCTCCGTTCTTCCAAACTAGAAAGTGAATTAGGGACAGAAGAGGAAGAGATAGAGTCAGAGAGAGAGGAAAGAAAGAGGGTGAGAAAATAAAATTGGTTGATATAAGGTACCGAATGAGAAATGGAGGACCGAAAAATTGAGAATTGGAGAAGTTTGCTATAAAACACTGCATATATGAGAATTAAGCTGAAATGGCAACTCCTCTCTAATACCATTGGTGAAATCCCCCTGATCTCGCTCTCTTTCTCCCTTGTTACAGTCTTTTTCCTTTACTCTCTATATCCTCCAGAGACTCGTCTACTGGCGGAGGGTTGGTTCGCTGAGGTGTGTGAGAACTGGAAAGGTTCAGTGAAACTTTAAGTCCTCAGTGGCAGCATTAATTACAGCGCTGTGGCTATTCGACAATTATGTGTGCATAATTCAGCCAAACAGCGAGCTATATCCCTCTGAAACACTCACTCCACCATTAACCCCTTTCCCCTTTAAACACAAAGACTCAATAATTGGACAGGTCTCCTCCCCTCTTCAAAGTCTAAATGTGCTACATGGAATTGAGGCCACCTTTTGACACTGAACTGATCCAAGCGAATGTTTATTTAGTGCCCTGCATTTCACCTAGAGGCTTAGTGACTTTCCATGCAATATATGTCGACCATAAATTATTCAGTGACTGGAAAACTTTACATAAAAAAATGAATACCCTGCAAACAGCCTGTTTCCATAAGCTGATAAAAACAGTTGCGTTGTGTTTGCATTACTCTGCGAACCATGTAGTGTTTTTCACAGTTTATTCAGATGGGACTTAAAGCAGTGGTATTGGAAAACATATAGAATCACAGAATATTGAATCATAGAATTACAAAATGAATCATCTCTATTGATTAAGTCAATATAGCAACGCTCAGTTTCTGTTACTACAAAGTGTATTGAGCCAATAGGCGCCCTTCAGATATTGTATTGGACAATGAGAGGGCTTTGAGTCAAAAAGGTGGAGAAATGATCATTCTCAAGTTAAAGTGATGTGTCTCATGTCTTTGTGTAACATTTTTAAGTCTGTAACAAGGTCAATGACATAAAAAATTTCTGTTAATGGGAATCTTAAAAGAATCTAGTTAGAAATGCAACATACATTTTTGCATCTATAGTCATTTCATTCAAGGGGGGGGGGGGGGTGTTCCTTGAAAATAAAAACTTGATTAATGATCTTAAGAATGTCAAGTTTAATCATTAAGTTAATAAAACATGTAATAGGCTTAACCACTAATCATTTTCATCCAAAGGATATTCAAAGAAAGATACAAATAAGTAAAAACATATATGTTTTTTAAATATCCTTCATTGTTGAACTAACTTTCCCACTCTGATTTTTGCAAAACCAAATAGCCTCACTGCTTATTTTAACTAATAATAAAAGATTATGCCAAAATAGGTACATCAATTGTTTTTTAAAGACACTTTAGCCATTCAAGGACAATTACACTGGTTGCATATTCATTAATTTAATTTCAGAAACAAATTTATTTTTCAGACATTGACAGCATGATCAATACATAAGAGGTTTAGTCAAATAATTATCTGTCACATAAAAAACAACATCTGAACATACAATACCATCAAAAAATTGTTTACTGTACAGAAACAAAAATGTTTAAATAAATAATCATAAAAATTCTACAGTTCAATCCAATTGCAAAACCTTGTAAAAGTCAGGAGTTCAAATCACTTATGCAACAATTAGGTAACAACTTTAATTGCAGTATCCACCAAGGGCTTTCAACCATCTAATGAATAAAATCTAATTAGAAAACAAGTAGTGCGCTGCTGTGAACCCTTTAGACTGCTCTGTTCATTTCAAATCAGAAAGCTAAAAGCTATATAAAGAGAGCTTTAATTATCAGTAATTATTGACAAATGTGTGCAATTGGTATAATCACTGCTCATCTAAAACGGATAGATGTAATTTTTCTCTGTAGACTGAATACTAATGTTCTACTGTATGTTTGATTTTACGTTCATTATGCAAAGAAATAACTAAAAGGTCTATGTAGCTTTGCAATTACTTTGTCAGGAATGACAGCCTTTTAATTAAAATATTTGTTGATAGAATATACTAAGCGGTGTCTTCACTGTACTCACGATTGTGAGAGTACACAATGTCATGATGAGACTGTACTAGGGCTGTAACAATACACCAAACCCACGATTCGATTCGCATCACGATTTTTGACCCACGATTCGATTCGAATCGCGATTCTATCACGGGGGCGGGGCTTGAGGGGGCGGGGCTTGTGGTGAAAAAAGAGATTTTGAGAGAAGAAAAAAAATACCGGTATTTTTATTAAATAACATTAGGAAAAACCTGTATAATCTAAACACCAAAGAACAATAATAACTATGCAAATTATTATACTATACGGCAGTGTGCAATGATGATTTAGATGATTCTCATGGGGGGGATTTTTTTTGTTTGAGGGGAGAAAGGGGGGGCATTTTTTCCAAACAAAATTATTACATTTATCTTGCCTAAATGTTTGCGCTCATTGCATTTTTACAATGGGGTAATAGCCTATTGTTGTTAAGAATTTACACATCACAAGGAAGCTTGATTTAAATTGTTTAATTAAATTGAAAAAAGTAGCACAAATAAATACAATAGAATAAAGATACAAATAAAGACAATTAAAGAGAAAAGTTTTTGAATAGGTCTAACACTAGTATTTATATACAGATACTGAATAAAGTAATCAAATGGAAAATAACACTGGGTAGTATTTTAGTCCTGAATAAATTAAATACATAGGCTATTAATCCTGATTCCTTTAACTTAAAGCCATCTTTTGTTGTTTTGACAACAAAATTAATGACAGACACATATGGCTGCCGTCACTTTAAGAGCTAGTGCACGGATCCTGTGTTCATTATACTGGCATGCGTTTTATGTTTATTAAAGACAAAACCGACTATAGCCTATTTAGAGTATAGCCTACTCACAAAGACCGAAATTGACAATTTTGCGTGTTAAAGCAATATAATCCGCGAAAAATAGTTACTAGCCAGCTGTTTTTGAGGCGGATTTTCTATGAATGTGCGCATAGAAAATAATCTCAGAGAGCGCGCGAGCACTGATTAGTTTAAAATCGCTTGAATGTTTAAACTGGTAAGACTTAAAAAGACTTCAGTCACGATGCACTGCTGGCCCGATTGTGCAAGTGAATATTCCGTCATGTCCCGACCTTACAGTCTATGGTCCCGACTCCAAAACGCGAGTGTGTATTATCGCCGCAGCGCTTGATGCCTGCCTTGCACAAAACATTATGAGAAGAGATAGAAGACGCGCGGCACCGCTGAACACTCACGCTGTTTGTGAAATTGCGTCTGGAAGATAGTTGTTAAAAGAATGATTTTATTTTATTATCTGTGTGGATTACGATTGCGGGAATTTCCCACATTATAAATGGGAGACCTGCGGGAATGATTAGAATTATGCGCAATACCCGCGCCGAAATTCGAGCCCTCGTTCTGGACAGGAAGGATAACTCTGGGAGTTGGAAGGGGTGTGATCGCGATTCTGCCTTCTCACATCGCGATACAGGATCGTGGACCTGAGTATCGAGATTTCGATTTTATATCGCGTATCGTTACAGCCCTAGACTGTACTCATGACATTGTGAACTTTATTTCAGCTTGTTAAAACAGAAACGAAATAATTAAAAACTTGATGAAAGATCTACATTAAGTTCTGCCCGTTTGATTACTCTAAGCTTTACAGAACGTCCCATTGGATTAAGTTTAGTTATCATCGCTTCTAATGTGACCTGAATTACATTAGTTGCATTCATTTAACTTAGAGTGAACACTGATATACACTCACCTAAAGGATTATTAGGAACACCATACTTATACTGTGTTTGACCCCCTTTCATCCTTCAGAACTGCCTTAATTCTACGTGGCATTGATTCAACAAGGTGCTGAAAGCATTCTTCAGAAATGTTGACCCATATTGATAGGATAGCATCTTGCAGTTGATGGAGATTCGTGGGATGCACATCCAGGGCACGAAGCTCCCGTTCCACCACATCCCAAAGATGCTCTATTGGGTTGAGATCTGGTGACTGTGGGGGCCCTTTTAGTACAGTGAACTCATTGTCATGTTCAAGAAACCAATTTGAAATGATTCGAGCTTTGTGACATGGTGCATTATCCTGCTGGAAGTAGCCATCAGAGGATGGGTACATGGTGGCCATAAAGGGATGGACATGGTCAGAAGCAATGCTCAGGTAGGCCGTGGCATTTAAACGATGCCCAATTGGCACTAAGGGAACTAAAGTGTGCCAAGAAAACATCCCCCACACCATTACACCACCACCACCAGCCTGCACAGTGGTAACAAGGCATGATGGATCCATGTTTTCATTCTGTTTACGCCAAATTCTGACTCTACCATCTGAATGTCTCAACAGAAATCGAGACTCATCAGACCAGGCAACATTTTTCCAGTCTTCAACTGTCCAATTTCGGTGAGCTCTTGCAAATTGTAGCTTCTTTTTCCTATTTGTAGTGGAGATGAGTGGTACCCGGTGGGGTCTTCTGCTGTTGTAGCCCATCCACCTCAAGATTGTGCGTGTTGTGGCTTCACAAATGCTTTGCTGCATACCTCGGTTGTAACGAGTGGTTATTTCAGTCAAAGTTGCTCTTCTATCAGCTTGAATCAGTCGGCCCATTCTCCTCTGACCTCTAGCATCAAAAAGGCATTTTCGCCCACAGGACTGCCGCATACTGGATGTTTTTCACTTTTCACACCATTCTTTGTAAACCCTAGAAATGGTTATGCGTGAAAATCCCAGTAACTGAGCAGAATGTGAAATACTCAGACCGGCCCGTCTGGCACCAACAACCATGCCACGCTCAAAATTGCTTAAATCACCTTTCTTTCCCATTCTGACATTCAGTTTGGAGTTCAAGAGATTATCTTGACCAGGACCACACCCCTAAATGCATTGAAGCAACTGCCATGTGATTGGTTGATTAGATAATTGCATTAATGAGAAATTGAACAGGTGTTCCTAATAATCCTTTAGGTGAGTGTATAAGTACTTAAAATCTCCCTGTAGTCAATAATTTTATCCCTTAAAACTCATCTTAGATCACCAAAATTACATATTTAAGCGTTTTTTCCTTGAAAAAAAATTCTTCATGCCTTAAAATATCTTGAATGTAACTCTACACCCTTGCCTGATTTAGTATACGCGGTGCTATGAATATGCAAATGAGCCCCGCCTCCACCCACTCGCACCAGCTCAGTGTCTTAAGACTAGAGCAGGTTTCCTGGCATAGGTAGGTATAAGGGTGGATTAAGGTAAAGGGAGGGTCAAAAGTGTAATTAATTATGTAGTTACAGATGTAATTACACACAGCTATCCGATTTTAGAAAAACATGTATGTGCACAATAAGTGCACTGTATCAAATTATTGATTTAAATATTACTACATACTATTTAAAAACTTTAAGGGATAGTTCACCCAAAAACTCTGTCATTAATTTCTCACCCTCATGTTGTTCCAAACCCGTAAGACGTTCGTTCACAAATGAAGATCTCTTTGATGAAATCTGAGAGCTTTCTGTCCCTCCATTGACAGCTACTGTACGCAACTACCACTTTAACACTTCAAAAAGTTCATAAAGTGATTGTAAAATAATCCATATGATTTCAGCAGTTTAGTCCAAGATTTCTGAGGAGACTTGATTGCTTTATATGATGAACAGATTGAATTTAATCTTTTATTCAGATTATCTACTCACACATCAGTTATGGCAAACAGAAGCTCAAGCATGTTCGCTGGACGTGTGAGAACCAATGAGGTTCATTCTCGTGTTTGATCTTGCGCATCAAGCAGGTTCGGTTGAGCTTCTCTTTATGTTCTCTGATTAGTGTTTATATTTGGATCTGTTCATCATATAAAGCAATCGCGTCTTCAGAAAATTTGGAATGAACCCCTCAATTCATATGGATTAGTTTTACGATCTCTTTATGAACTTTTTGAAGCATTAAAGTGGTAGTTGCGTAGCTATCAATGGAGGAGCAGAAATCTTTCAGATTTCATAAAAATAGATCTCAATTTAAAATAGTGTTCCAAAGATGAACGAAAGGGTGAATAATTAATGACAGAATTTTCATTTTTGGGTGAACTAACCCTTTAATATAAACTTCTACCAAAATATTCAAACACACAGATCAATAGATTTAAATTAGTTTTACATTACAAAACAGTCAAAGTGTCACAGACAAGTAGACAGAATAATGTTTTTAGAGGGGATAATTATAATTAAAGCTCCAGTAGGTAGCTTTTGTAAACAAATATTTGTTAAAACTGTCATTATGTCCTGAAAGTAGAATATGAGACAGATAATCTGTGGAAAAAATCAAGCTCCTCTGGCTCCTCCCTGTGGTCCTATTGCCATTTGCAGAAATACACCACTCCCGGTCAGAAACAACCAATCAGAGCCAGGAGGAATGTCTTAGCAATGTCAATCACGCTCGTGTACGCGCTGATCACCCCTCTCTTGCACAGCGCGAACGCGTACCGTCGTTCGTGACTCTCCTCTTCAAACTCGTTCATCCAAATGAACGAATCTTTTTGCGAGTCATTTCGTTCATTCAACGAACGAATGACTCGAAAAAAGATTTGTTCATTTGGATGAACGGGTTCGAACAGGATCACGAACGTGCATCACAGAACAGAGCAAGGCGAGCATTTGTGCTTATAAAACTTAAAGTTTTTTATTTATTTTGAAATGACCGATCGTTTCGCTAGATAAGACCCTTATTCACCATCTGGTGTCGTTTAAAACCTTTGAAGCTTCGCTGAAACTGTCATTTGGTCCTCGAAACGTTTGTGTCCTACTGAAGTCCATTATATGGAGTAAAAGCCTGGAATGTTTTCATCAAAAACCTTAATTTCTTTTCGACTGAAGAAAGAAACACATGGACATCTTGGATGACATGGGGGGAGTAAATTATCAGCAAAAGTTTTTTTTTTAAAGTGAACTAATCCTTTAACGTTATCTTAGTAGCTATAACTTATAGAAAGAGTGCAACGTTATAAAGTTACATGTATTGCAAAATACATAATGATTTGAGGACCAAGTTTGTAGTCAAAGTATGGGCAGGCCATAGTCAATGTAAAGCATATTGTTGATGTTTCGTCCCTATTAGTGAATGTTCCATAACTGTTTATAATCCGCCGTCATCGGTGGTCCTGAGGCTCCGCTGTGGGGGAGGAGCTGTGGAGGGAGGAGCTGTGGGGGAGGAGCTGTTGGGGAGGGAGCTGTGGAGGGAGGAGCTGTGGGGGAGGAGCTGTGGAGGGAGGAGCTGTGGAGGGAGTAGCTGTGGAGGGAGTAGCTGTGGGGGAGGAGCTGTAGAGGGAGGAGCTGTGGGGGAGGAGCTGTGGAGGGAGGAGCTGTGGAGGAGGAGCTGTGGAGGGAGTAGCTGTGGGGGAGGAGCTGTGGAGGGAGGAGCTGTGGAGGGAGGAGCTGTGGAGGGAGGGAGTTGTGGAGGGAGGAGCTGTGGGGGATGAGCTGTGGAGGGAGGAGCTGTGGGGGAGGAGCTGTGGAGGGAGGAGCTGTGTAGGGAGGAGCTGTGGGGGAGGAGCTGTGGAGGGAGTAGCTGTGGGGGAGGAGCTGTGGAGGGAGGAGCTGTGGAGGGAGGAGCTGGCTGTGGGGGAGGAGCTGTGAAGGGAGGAGCTGTGGGGGAGCAGTTTCGGAGGGAGGAGTTGTGGAGGGAGTAGCTGTGGGGGAGGAGCTATGGAGGGAGGAGCTGTGGGGGAGGAGCTGTTGAGGGAGGAGCTGTGGAGGGAGGAGCTGTGGAGGGAGGAGCTGTGGGGGAGGAGCTGTGGAGGGAGTAGCTGTGGAGGGAGTAGCTGTGGAGGGAGTAGCTGTGGAGGGAGGAGCTGTGGGGGAGGAGCTGTGGAGGGAGTAGCTGTGGGGGAGGAGCTGTGGAGGGAGGAGCTGTGGGGGAGGAGCTGTGGGGGAGGAGCTGTGGAGGGAGGAGCTGTGGAGGGAGGAGCTGTGGAGGAGGAGCTGTGGAGGGAGTAGCTGTGGAGGGAGTAGCTGTGGGGGAGGAGCTGTGGAAGGAGGAGCTATGGGGGAGGAGCTGTGGAGGGAGGAGCTGTGGAGGGAGTAGCTGTGGGGGAGGAGCTGTGGAGGGAGTAGCTGTGGGGGAGGAGCTGTGGAGGGAGGAGCTGTGGAGGGAGAAGCTGTGGAGGGAGTAGCTGTGGGGGAGGAGCTGTGGAGGGAGGAGCTGTGGAGGGAGGAGCTGTGGGGGAGGAGCTGTGGAGGGAGGAGCTGTGGAGGGAGGGCTGTGGAGGGAGGAGCTGTGGGGGAGGAGCTGTGGAGGGAGGAGCTGTGGGGGAGGAGCTGTGGAGGGAGGAGCTGTGGGATGAGGAGCTGTGGAGGGAGGAGCTGTGGAGGGAGGAGCTGTGGAGGGAGGAGCTGTGGAGGGAGGAGCTGTGGGGGAGGAGCTGTGGAGGGAGGAGCTGTGGGGGAGGAGCTGTGGAGGGAGGAGCTGTGGGGGAGGAGCTGTGGGGGAGGAGCTGTGGGGGAGGAGTTGTGGAGGGAGGAGCTGTGGGGGAGGAGCTGTGGAGGGAGGAGCTGTGGGGGAGGAGCTGTGGGGGAGGAGCTGTGGAGGGAGGAGCTGTGGGGGAGGAGCTGTGGAGGGAGGAGCTGTGGGGGAGGAGCTGTGGAGGGAGGAGCTGTGGAGGGAGGAGCTGTGGGGGAGGAGCTGTGGAGGGAGGAGCTGTGGAGGGAGGAGCTGTGGAGGGAGGGCTGTAGCACAGCAGAGAGCAAGGGGGTTGGACCTGTAAGTTGTGCTTGTTCAAATTTTCAGGCTAAGTCAACATTTTCTCAAAACTCCCTACTGCAGCTTTAAAGGGGAGCAGAATACCAACTCTGTTTGTGTGCAGATGATGTACTGGTGACATTACCAAATCCAGGCTCGGGGGTGCCCTTGTGGATGGATGGCTTAAAGCTACTCTGGATGTTCACTTAACATTCATAAGACTCAGGCTTTGACACTAAATTCTGTTTCCACAAAAGAAATGGCAAATAGGTATTTTTTTTGTCCTCTTTATACACTCTAAATTACAACCTATTAAATAGAAAAACCTATAAAGGACTACGAATGCTCATCACGGTTAATTTTCCCGACCGACAACCACCGCTCGTTATCCGAGTATTAACCGTTAACTGATAAGATCATAATATTGAATTTGCATTAAATAAAAACAAAATTGTCAAGGTGTCTGTGACCCGTTAAAAATACCCCAAAAACATTCACGGGTTTATATTAACGTTCAAACAGCAGCATACAGAACAGATCAACCAAAGAACCTGGATTCACATCACATTCTCACTCACCTGCAGCATTTCTGACAGTGACAACAGAGAAAAACATAAAATAGGCCAACACTAAATTAATTTTTTTAACTTAAATAATTCACAAATTAAGATGACAAAAAGAAAACACTGAATCCATTTGAAGCTTTGAAAAACGGCAATTTGTTTTCCGTCAGACTAAGTTTTTTCGTCAAATAAAAATAGCAGGCCTGGCCAACCTCAATCCACACCTTGTCTAGTTTTTATTTTAAAAAAAAGTAACATGTCTACATGATGTGGGGTTAGTCTGGAGCGCAGCCTGTTGACACTTAGAGCCGCGGCAGAAAACAGCCTTTCCGATGGCACAGATATCCCGGGAATACAGAGATAACATCTCGCTAGAGCGGCCAGCTTCGGGGAGCGCCTTTCATTTGCTCGTGGATGTTTGTTTCGCCAGTGATACTGCATTGTACTTGCACTACTGCTGTATTTTAATACCGCGTAGCATATTTTGCAAGTAACTTCATCGCTCTTTCTGTCGAAATTTTCCCACACTGTACTTCTTTTCGCTCGCTTCATTTTGCTTGCTCAGCAAAATATGTCTGTAGGCACCGTATGGTTGCGCGTGTCGAAGCACCCTGTGAGTTAACAAATATAGGCTATATAGTATTTTTTTATAGTATTTTTTTTAACCATGCAGCAAACTAAAAAAAAAACGTAAAAATAAAAAAAAACTTTTAACTTTTAACCGTTTAACCGGTAGTATTAATCGGTTAAAATTTTTACGGTTAAACGGTCAATATGAGCATCCCTAATTTGGACAGATGGGCTTTGCATCCTCTAGATATGGGCAGCAGGGTAAGATCTATTAAGATGAATATTTTACCCAAATTATTATATCTATTTGCACTGACAACTGAGATCCCTCGTAAACAGTTTAGAGGATGGGATAAACATATCTCTAGATTTAAATGGAACAATAGAAGACCACCCATACTGTAAGATATGCTGCCTTGCAATCACCCCTGAGAGAGAGAGAGAGAGAGAGAGAGAGAGAGAGAGAGAGAGAGAGAGAGAGAGAGAGCATGACATTACTGTGCTTAAGCGATTATCAATTGGCAGCACAGTTAAGACCACTAGTATTGTGTTGCTGTCCAAACTAGGCAGCAAAGTGGAAGGATATTGAATTTTCTTTGATGGACAGTCCAATACAGTCAGCCCTGCGCTGTGTAGATCAGGTGAAAGACCTATATCAAATACAGAATTTAATGAGTGGGTCATTCTGTTAAACTACGGGAGTAGGTGGTTAAGCGCTTCAAGCTCCACAGAAAGGTAAAAGTATTGGGTTGGTCGGCCTATGATCCACAATTTGCTCCAGCTCGTCATGATAACAGGTGTAAGACCTGTATCTCTCACGGCATTACCACCATTTGTAAAATTATATCTAATGGGGATTTGGATCATTTTAAGAACCTTTGTCAGAACTTCGAACTCAATAGTCAGGACTTTTATAGGTATCTGCAAGTACAGCAATTTTCTTTTGGACGGACATCAAAAATTTTACTTTTTCTAAACTGACCCAGATTTTTATAGAAGCATATAAGGGTGAAAATATGAAAAGAGTAATAGGTAAATTATACAACGCTATTTCCTCAATGAGTAAAAATTCATGGATATGGATGTGGATTCGTGGATGGATATATCTGAGGAAGTATGGCTACGCATGCTTGGCAAACTCAGTGCTCCACGACTCACTCATTGTTTTGGAGAGGTTTTGTCCGGAAGAGTCTGATTAGATTTTTTATTACACCAAAGCAAAAGCTTTTCTGGGATACAACACCCTTGCCTGAGGGAGTGTGGATCATTACAAGATGACACAGCCCACATTTTTGGTTATGCCCAAAGATTCAGCCTTTTTGGGTAAGGGTGGGACAATTAATGTCCAGAAAATTAGGTTTTAACATAGACATGTAATTTCCCACTATGTTCCTCTGGGTTACTCCGGAGGGTTTGGATAAGAGTGATATTTACCTCTTGAAGATCTTTCTGGTCGCCTGCAAAAAAGCGCTCACTTATGTAGATCTGTTTTCATGCATTGTCAATCAAATATGCTCCATGGAAAAAACCCTCTCACTTCGGTTACAGAAGGACAAAGGGGAATAATACTGGAGGAAATGGGATTGTTATATACAAAAAAATTAAAATTAGTAGACTTATAAAACTGTAAAATTTCTACTTGTATCACATAGTTACTGACTCCTTGTAAGACTTAATGTAACAGTTATCATTAATGGATGTGTACTTGTTATTTTTGTATTTAATTTGTACTTATTTTTTTCTATTCCTTTATTTTTTTCTTTACTTTTTTCCCTCCTTGATGTGTATAAAAAAGGAAAAATTAAACATTTAGTATAAAGACAATCTACCATGTTGTTATGCATTATTTCTGGTGCATATGAAGCTCTTTAATAATCCAACTACTCAAAATCTAAGAAATTGTTTGGTTCATACTTCCTTCACTACAGAAAAGTTATGTGAATCCCCTGATCCACGGCTTCATCAGACAAACAACACAAGCCAAGTTTCTACCATGTGACTTGCCAGTGACAACACATACACACACACACACACACACACACACACACACACACACACACACACACACACACACACACACACACACACACACACACACACACCTGCCAATAAAAGGCAGTGACCCATATTGGTCAGTGCTGTCATATCTACAGACTGCACACACAAGCCAGAGGGAACTAAAGACAGTATGTCAGCACCAAAGGGTCTTTTGGTGGTCACAATGATCAAATTTAGAACAATGTGAGTTATTTTACATGGTAATAATGTGAAAATTATAGTAGGCTGGTAAATTACACTTGTGCTGCGGAAATAAAATGGCCAGTTTTCTTATTTAATGAACACTATAGGAGCATTCGCACCAGAAGAATGTTTACATAATTCCTATAACTATTGGCGTAAGTAGTGTTCACACTGCAGGAACGGAGAACGATTTTAGCTCTAGGAACACCTTTTGGGAGGATTTAATTAGCTCCTGCTTCAGAGTACAACAGGAACAATCAGTGATGTACTGTAAGTGTACGTTGATTGGCTGAACTAGGGCTGTGACGGTATGGGATTTTTTCTTACCGCGGTGAAGAAGCAACAAATCTCGCGGTTTGGCGGTTAACCGACCCTACCCAAAAAAAAAAAAATGTCATCCCGCGCCGTGTCACACACTGCAGACGCGATCAAGAACGCATTTAGCTTGTAAATGACAATGGAAATGAATAATTATAAAGCAGTATTCTTTATTAACAAATAAACAAATTAACATTTGTATTAAATTGTAAATATTAATAATGAAATATGAATTATGCTAAACTTAAACAACCTTTTAATCATTAAAAAGCAGTCCCCTTTCGAGGGAACTCAACACTGCGTCGAGAATCGACACTTTGGGGACGCTCCCTTAGCGTGCGCCTCTGAAGTAAGAATGAAACTAATCTAATCCTGATTGGTGTTGCGTCGAGACATAACATGTGAGGGCATAACCGGATGCATAAAAGTGAAGCTGACACACACACACATCAGCTTTTCGCTCTTCAGCAAGCGCTCTCTGTTAAACTGTCTGTCTTATTTGGTGTTGTTTGTCTGTGCAAAGCTCTATATTATGGCGAGTGAACAATACACTAAGTGTGTGCACCCCTGCCCAAGATTATATATATATGCCACAGGTGGGGACACGCATCAGCTGTGTGTGTGTGTATTGTTTAGGGGCGCAGCACGCACTTTCAGCTCTCGAGAGGGCTGCCTGTGCACACTGTGAAGCACTTCCTATTAGAGTGCTGCGCTCCCGCTTGGCTATATTATTTCCTGATGATGGCCAGGCTCGCGATCTCCGGGATTCGGGTCCCGTGTCCGTTGAGGACTTGGATCGTGGAGATCGCAGAAGGATCTCGCGGATGAGAACGACTGCTGCGGCACCTTTTCTCTCATCATCCGCAGATTCTATGACACCCGTTCACGACGCAGAACCCCGCGATCCTGGGAGAAATCCCACTTTTTATATATCTCACCACACTCGCAGGTTTATTTTTCTGCTTATGTAGAGCTCGTGGAGGTTGTGATGTGTTCTGTGGCCAGACTAAATAAATAAATAAATAAATAAATATATATACATATATATATATATATATATATATATATATATATATATATATATATATATATATATATATATATACTGTATATATACTGTATATCAGCTGGCCACAAAATAAGCAGGATGGTGCCCGTCAAAATGAACTAGACGAGAGATTCTTGCAGCACCGTTCACAACCTCAGAGCCGGGGCTTACTCTTTTTCCCAGATCTTTATAAAAAATATATATGTAGATCCTGGGAAAAACCCCACTCTTTTCATATCTCACCACATTCATTATATGTTTATTCGAATGTGGTGGGTGCGAGAGAGGCGGGTTATGGCAAGATGCCGCAGATTGTGGAAGCTTTAGCGAGTTATCGTTCTCCTGTTGCGGCATCTTCGCTTTAAGCCCCGGCGCTGCCCAACAAACCGTGCAGAGACACATCTGCACTGGTTGGCCGGGCTTATATGGTGGCTGATCAGGCTGGTGCGTGCCTGCACTCTATGATGATTTTGCAGGCGTACCAGGCCGATCTTCTTAAAGATCTAAATGAGGCAAATATTCCTGTTGGCCGCTCCACTATCTCCTTCTGGCCTGTTTTCCAACGCTGTCACTACAGTCGTTGACAGGTTTCAGGAAGCGCAAAAAAAACAAAAAAAACAGTCGGCGGCATTCCAACGGTATTTCCCTCGCCACTCTAAATCAAAGCTCCTCCCATCGGCAAGAGCAAAAAGAGAGCGTTGCCTCTAGCGCCCCTCCTGCTGGAGCTTGGCAACAGAGGAAGCACTCTCAACCGAAGTCCTCCAGCCAGTGTATCGAATCCATCCTGGCCATGGTGTCCAGGATAAAGCTAGGCCAGGCCATCACTGTAAAGCAATTTCAAAGACTACTGGGCCTCATAATAGCGGCATCCAAACATAATTCCTTTGGGCCTGTTTCACATGAGGCCCCTTCAGTGGTGGCTCAAAGCCAAGGGTTTTTTCCCCAAGGGGAATCCGTTCCGTATAATAAAGGTTACGCGCAGATGCCTTCGTTCCCTATTAATATGGAAGAAACCTTGGTTCTTGTCCCAAGGGCCAGTGTTAGGGGCGTCATGTCGCCGGGAAACTGTTTCGACAGACGCTTCCCTCGCTGGCTGGGGCGTGGTCTCGGACGGCCGCTTTGCCAGGGTTCTGTGGAAGGACCATCATCATTCTTGGCATATAAATTGCCTAGAGATGTTGGCTGTGTTCAGGGCTCTGAGGAGCTTCCTCACAGACATCAAATGTTACCACGTCTCAGTGGTAGCTAATCTAAACCGACAAAGGACACTCAGATCGCACCCTCAATCCAGATTGGCGCATCAGATCATTTTATGGTCCCAAGGGAAAATATTATCTATAAGAGCAATATTTGTCCCGGAGGTTCTGAATCAGGGAGCAGACATCCTGTCGAGGCAGGGGCTGAGGCCCGGGGACTGGAGACTCCATCCAGAGGTGGTGGAGTTCATATGGCAGAGGTTTGGACCAGTGGAAGTGGATCTGTTTACGTCTCGAGGGACGTCCGTCCCACTGTCCACTTTGGTTCTCCCTCACTCATCCAGCCCCGCTGGGGTTGGATGCCATGGTACAGGCCTGGCCGAGGCTTCGCCTGTACGCTTTTTCCCCCGATCGCTCTGCTCCCGGGAGTCCTGGAGAGGGTCTGTCAGGAGGGCATCAGTCCTCTTCTGATAGCCCTGTTTTGGCCAGCCCGAGTATGGTTTTCAGACTTAATTTCACTCCTGATAGCTCCGCCATGGCAGATTCCTCTGAGGAGAGGTCTGTTGTCTCAGGCGGAGGGCACTATATTCCATCCTCATCCAGAGTTGTGGAAATTGTGGGTCTGGCCTCTGAGGGGGCTCAGTACCTAGATGCTCGTCTATCATCTGGGGTGGTCGAAACCATACTTATCTCTAGGGCTCCGTCTACTAGGAGATTATATGGCCTCAAATGGAATATTTTTCTACTTGGTGTAGAGAACTTGAGTTAGGCCCAGTTAACTGCCCAATGGCTTCAGTTCTGGAGTTTCTTCAAGATCGTATATCTGCGAATCTCTCCCCATCCACACGTAGGGTGTACGTGGCTGCCATTGCGGCGTTCCATGCACCACTAAATGTTGGACCTTTAGGGAGGCACCAACTGGTCATACTATTTCTCCATGGTATTGGAGGATGAGACCGACAGTCAGGTCCAGGATTCCCTCCTGGGACCTGGCGGTGGTTCTCGAAGGGCTATACCTGGCTCCCATCGAATACCTCCAGTCGGCTTCGCCTAGGACCTCACGTTCAAGATGGCCTTTCTCTTAGCTATTTCTTTAAAGAGACTGGGAGATCTCCAAGCCCTGGCATTATTGCCAGCTTGCTTGGGGTGTGCCCCCGGCGGAGTTAAGGCCATCATGCATCCGAGACCCAGCTATGTGCCTTAAGTGCAATTTATCATGGCTAGGTCCATGGTCCTGCAAGTATTTCATCCTCCACCTCATGTGTCAGCAGAAAAGGAGAGGTTCCTTGCTCTGCCAGTCAGAGGTCCGAGTATTACCTTGAGAGGTCCTCTTCTTGGAGGAGGTTGGACCTACTGTAGTGTGTTTTGGATCACCTATTAGGGGCTCCCGTCTATACAAACCATAAGTAGGCCTACAAGGTGCGGAATTTTCCTTCACCTTTGGCCGTTAGGGCTCATTCTACTAGAGGCATGGCGTCCTCTAGGGCCCTCCTTTCGGGAGTTCCCATCAAGGAGATCTGTGAGGCAGCCGGTTGGGCTACCCCACACACTTTTGTTAGGTTCTATAGTCTGCACCTCCCTAGTACGCCTGGCGCACATGTGCTCTCGTCCTAGCTGAGTGCCTGAATCAGTTTCACTCCGGGGCAGGCCTGTTTTCGGTGTGTGGCCTAGTGGGCATTTGTCCCCAAAGTGTCGATTCTCGACGCAGTGTTGAGTTCCCTCGAAAGGGAACGTCTCGGGTTATGACTATAACCCTTGTTCCCTGAGAAGGGAACGAGACACTGCGTCGTCCTGCCACGTCCCTCGAGGCCTTAGAGCGTCTTGCTTCATCGCGGAGCTGATGTGTGTGTGTGTCAGCGTCACTTCTATGCATCCGGTTATGCCGTCACATGTTACGTCACGACGCAACACCAATCAGGATTGGATTAGTTTCATTCTTACTTCAGAGGCGCACGCTAAGGGAGCGTCCTCAAAGTGTCGATTCTCGACGCAGTGTCTCGTTCCCTTCTCAGGGAACAAGGGTTATAGTCATAACCCGAGACGTTTTCTTTATTATTAACAGCAAATTAACACTTATATTAAATTGTAAATAAAATAATTAACTATTAATTAGGCTAAACATAAACAACCTTTTTTAAAAAGTGCAAAATAAAAGGGCAATAGTCTGAACAAGTATTCGGCTGTTGGGCCTCTAAAGTGAATCGTCAAGTCCTGCTGCTTTATTTTTCGGTCTTCAGGTTTCGTGACAGGAAAACCACAACGAACCACAAGGAAAACTACAACTACATTTGGATTATTAGACAATGTCGAAATAAGGTGACTCTGCAGAGTTGTGCATTCAAAGGCATGTAAAGGGAACCATTGACACAGAGAAGAAAGAGTTAACTCTTCACGTGTGCTCTCGCTCATGACCGCTACTGAACATCTGAACACAAACAACGATCAAATGCACATCGATAGATCTTCTTCCGTCTGTTCTTCAAAATGTAATCAAATGTATATTTCTGCAAGCATGTTTAAACTGGTTAACTGACAGTGTCTAAGGCAGGCAAAGGTATTTTTAAGTCGAGTTCGCACGCCACTGCGCAATATACACACACATTACCGCGGGTGGGGTTCATTTCATAAAATGTGGACAAGCTTATTTAATTTAGCCTATAAATTAATGCATATGTCAAAAAAACGGATAATGTTATACTTTGTAGTAGCGCTGTCGTCGCGTAATAATCTGTTTGGTTGTAAAATCCCATACAAAAATGTAATATATGGCCATATATGTACTTATATTTTAAATAGCATGACATATATCTTTACATATATTTGACTTACCTGAGAACACAATATATGGCTGCAACATATATGAACATTTATGTGTCCAAACATGTGAAGAAAATGTTTGAGTTCATCCATATATGATACCATATATCTGCATATATTACAGTATAGTATTGGTTTCTCGCATATATGGACAACATTAAGTAAAAATATGTGACATACATATTTGTTTCCCACATATTTAATACATGTATGTAAACATACATGCATATGATACTGATGCATTGAAATAAGTACATATATGCATATAAACATATATGCGTCTTACATATATTTAACATTTATGTGCATATACTGGAAAATATATGGCACTTACATGAAAACGGACATTTTTGCTATATTTTGAAATATATGTTTCATATATGTCTATGTGTTTTATATATATGAATTTTTGCATATATTCTCATATAGGCAGCAGACATACATGGGCACTGACATTATATATGTAATTTACATATATTGACATATATTAAATTTCTGTATGGGATGTATTACCTGAATCAATGAAATGAAATCGATTGTCTCGTACTGTGGAATCATTCATTCACAGACAGCTTACGAAGATGTTCAACTAATAAAGATCTTCATCGTTGGCAAAAATATGATGCATTTGCAGATTTGCTTTCACTATACTGTAAGTCCACGGCCACTTCATCCAACGCTCTTGATTTTTTAAAATCTTCCTGTTACGACTCCGAGTCGAGTGTGAATTGAAAGCGCTTCAGTGATTCAGTGCGTGCAGGAAACTGAACAGATCATTCAAACTGATTCGCGGACCGATTTAGACAGATCAGCCAACTTGTTTGATGAAGTCTTTAAACAGAATCGACTCAAAAGAGTGATTCATTTGTAAATTGAGCATCGCTCCTGCCCATAAAAAAAGATACAGCGCGCTTGGAATAAACATGTATTGCATTAAAATAAAGTAACGAGAGGAACGTCGCCCAACGTAACGAAGAGGTACAGAAAACTTTCAGCAGAAAAAAAAAAGTGCGGTGATGACCTCACACCGCAGTAGGCATCTCATTCACGCAATATTGCGGTGATGCGGTTATTGTCACACCCCTAGGCTGTACACATGCCATTACGAAACTCTGGTATTTCTTAAAAGCCATGAACACAGTTTACATAGAGTATACTTACTCCACAAACTACCTCCACCTATAGCTATAGGGCTATAGTGGCTATAGGTCCTATGAGGGGTGATCCAGAGCTCATTATCAGTATCGGTTCGATGCGGACCATCAGTACAGGACTGATCTGAATTTGATACTGTGCTTTACACGTTGTTATGGTTAAAGGGACAGTTCACCCAAAAATGTAAATTCTGTCAGTATTTACTCACCCTCATGTTGTTCCAACCCCGTAAGACCTTCGTTCATATTCGGAACACGAATTAAGGTATTTTTGATTAAATCTGAGAGCTGGATCACTCCTCCTTAGGCTTCTTAAGGGATTGACACTTGTTCCCCGAAAAGTTATTAAAGACATCGTTAAAATAGTCCAAGTGACTATAGTTGCTCAATCCTAAGTTTATCAAACAATGAGAATACTTTTTGTGCGCAAAAAAAACAAAAATAAAGACTTTATTTCAACTATTCATTTCCTTCTCTGTGGGCCTCAAGTCAGTTCACTAGTATAATAGCGTAAGCTTCTGTTGTAGTACGTCACACGCATCACACACATGACCAGCGTCGGCCAATAGAGAGCCTACGTCTGACGTAGCTCTACGCCAGAGGTCTTCAATCCAGCTCCTGGAGGGCCACTGTCCAGCAGAGTTTAGTTTCAACCATAGTCAAACACACCTGAATCAGCTCATCAAGCTCTTCAGGATCGCTTGGATATACAAAGGAAGGTGTGCTGAAGCAGGCTGGAACTAAACTCTCCAGGACAGTGGCCCTCCAGGAGCAGGATTGAAGACCTCTGCTCTACGCAATCACACTACGTTAACTGACTCGAGGCCCACAGAGAAGGAAATGAATAGTTGAAATAAAGTCGTTATCTTTGTTTGTTTTTGCGCACAAAAAGTATTCTCGTCGCCTGATGAACTTAAGATTGAGCCTCTGTAGACACTTGGACTATTTTAACGATGTATTTAATACGTTTTCAGGGCTGGCAGGTTTCAATCCCTTAAGAAGCCTATGGAGGAGTGATCCAGCTCTCAGATTTCATCAAAAATATCTTAATTCGTGTTCTGAAGATGAACGAAGGTCTAACGGGGTTGGAACAACATGAGGGAGAGTAAATACTGACAGAATTTACATTTTTGGGTGAACTAACCCTTTAAGCTCAAAAAAGGATTTAAAAAAATCACCACAGAAGGTTTTAAATAATTTAAATTTTTTATTATGATGTTAAAATGCCAACATATAAGGAACATAAATCAAAAATCAGATGAAGACTTATTTATGGTGGTACTTTTGTACAATACACTTGATGCCCAATATAAATCTGTCACATCTGGGTCTTCATCTGGATACAAAGTTTTAGTGTTAATATCAAATGATGGATTTTTGTGTGGTTTCTTTTTTTAAGAAAAACTTGACAATAGCTACCATAGCTATCTTTAATGCTCACACTACTATACTCAGAGAACAGTAAATTCTCTTCCAGGACTTGACATCCCGAGGTGACGGTTCTGTCAGAAAGCGAGCTCTTGCGCAGAGCTTGCATGGGCGCTGGGCAGGATGTCATGAAAGCATTGAAGCCTATATAATAAAAAGGTCCAAAACCCCTTCTCAGTACAGGAAACCAGTCAAGATCCTCACAGAAATGAGTTGAGGAGACCATGCCTGTCAGTTCTGTAAAGTGTATCTGTGTAATATAGTGTGAGATAGAGTGACAGTGAACAGAACCAGCACTAATCATCTTCTGTTGTTCAAATGTTTGTATTATTGAGGGTTAAAAGGCAGAAGTACCTTTTAATTATACCTGAAGACTGAAATTTAACACAACAACATGGCCAGATTCATGTAGATTATGTCCCTCATGTTATTCCTGCATGTTCTATCCAATTCTAAAGTGATCTCTGTGATTCCAATAACATTCCATAAGCAAGAAATGAAAGCTTCTAAACAAAATCCAAAAATCACAAATAATAACCTTTCATTCAGATCACCTGAATTCTTTAATGACAGTCTCTCCTGTTCTTCACACAGAATATGAGCAGACTGATTATAAAAATAGACAGCTGAGAAACGAAGTGTGCCAGGATTTATTGCTGTGGTGAGCTGTCATCGCCTACACGAAACTCTACAAATATTCTGCCGGTGTATGAGGCGGCTCCAGCTCTCTGCTTTATATGTTACAGTCAGGGGACAAGGCACTGGATGAGGAATTTCAAAGACCTCTGTGCTGTATTTAACATTTACTACAAAACGTCTGATGGAAAAATTGCACTCTTCAGTTATATATACTATTACTCTCTCTCTCTCTCTCTCTCTCTCTCTCTCTCTCTATATATATATATATATATATATATATATATATATATATATATATATATATATACACAATATATACTATTAAGCCTCTTCCCTTAGAAAAAGCATTATGTAAAAGCATTATGTAATTTCCACACACTGTGGTTCAAGACTTTACATTTCAGTCAGAAGATTTAAAATGTAAGTAATTCACTGAAAATCTTTCACTCCCACTTCAGCTCTCAAAAATCATTCATGCATCAACACAGAGGCACATTTGGCACTTTAAAAGACATGTGAGAACTAATGAAATTTGTCACATATTTTAGGGATTATCGACCTGAATTTTTCACAAACAAATTTATCGCATGACTTCAGAAGACTTTGAATATAGACTATGAATCATATAGACCACATTTAAGTTGCTCTTATGATGCTTTTTCATCATTATGAACTTTATGAAAAGTTTATATCATCTGTATGCTTTTATCATAAGAACCGTGTGATCCAATCTAATTATTTGATCCAATCTGATTTCTGAGCTATAATGCTGCCTGAATCATAATCATACACTGTTCGTTCGTTGGCCAGAGGAGAACTGCCCCCCCGACTGAGCCTGGGTTCTCCCAAGGTTTTTTTCTCCATTCTGTCACTGATGGAGTTTTGGTTCCTTGCCACTGTCGCCTTTTTCGCCTTCCTTCGCCTTTGTCGCCATTGGCTTTTGGCTTGCTTAGTTGGGGACATTTAATTTTATATTTAACAATATTATTACAACATTATTTTCCTGTTATATCTGTAAAGCTGCTTTGAAACAATCTGTATTGTAAAAAGCGCTATATAAATAAAGGTGACTTGACTATGTACATATTATAGCAATTACAATAACTGGGTTATAACTATGTACTAACTCTAAACCCACCCCTAAACCTTACTTTAACCCATGAAGTTCCCTTATATTACCAGTTTATATTATAAATATTTATATTTATATTACCACTTTTTTTGGTCAAGTACACTGCAAGCACACTTTTAGTATAGTACTGTAAATTAAAGTGTAACCAAATAATTTAACGCAAATAAATTACAGAAGCGCGTGAAATTGCGTCATTAATGTAATGTCACCGCTGTATGGCCAGATGACATGCAAGCTATGTTTCTCAGCTGGATAAAGCAAACCAGCGTCTCGCTAGTAAAGTTTCGATGGATTCAGATTATGATCAAGGTAAAGATGATTGCGGTCACATACAGGAGTCATAACATACAGTAAGTACATGTAAGCATATGAGTCCGTTATATTGATGGGCCAAAAAAAATGTGTATGTGCGCACTCGATGCACTGATCGCACATTGTTTTTATCCACGGACGCATTTCAGTCCATTCACATTGTTTCCACACACATTCAGAATATTGTTTTGATATGTCATGTGTATGTTGCTGTGTTTAATCATTCTGAATGGATCCGTGTACTGTAGTTGGCACATGCAGTCAGGTCAAGGGGTTTGGTTTAGGGTTTTAATGGCATCTCCATGTGGTCCTGTTCACTATTGGCGCTTTTCCACTGCATGGTACGGTACGGCACGGTTCAGTACGGCACGCTTTGGCGCTTTTCCACTGCATGGTACGGTACGGCTCGGCTCGGTACGGCTCACTTGTGGCGCTTTTCCACTGCATGGTACGGTACGGTACGGCTCGCTTCAGTACGGCACGGTTCAGTACAGCACGCTTTGGCGCTTTTCCACTGCATGGTACGGTACGGCTCTGCTCGGTACGGCTCACTTGTGGCGCTTTTCCACTACATGGTACGGTACGGTACGGCTCGCTTCAGCTCGCTTTAAATGGTACCACCTCTGTTGATGTTCCAAGCGTACCGTACCGATACTAAAATGTGACGTGAAAACACTGCAGATCACTGATTGGTCAGACAGACAGAATCGCTTTACGGATCGCGGTACGGATCGCTTTAAATGGTACCACCTCTGTTGAGGTTCCAAGCGTACCGTACCGATACTAAAATGTGACGTGAAAACACTGCAGATCACTGATTAATCAGACAGACAGAATCGTCACTACCAGCGTCATTGTATTTGCGAGACATCAAACCCGCTATATTAAAACAGCCAGTAACAGCCACCGCTGTAGCACTGGTTTTAAACCTACTTGCTTGTAGAAAAAAAACTTCCAAAAAAGAAATGGCTGGATCGTGGTCAGTGGAGGAGAAGTGCAGACGTTCCTCTCGTTGCTTGCCGAGTAACGGATAAACTAACGATCAGTCATAATCCCACCCACTTTGAAGCGGCACTAACTGCAGTGGAAAAGCAACCGAGCTAAAGCGAACCGAGCCGTGCCGTACCGCGCCGCGCTGCGCCGAGTCGTACCACGCAGTGGAAAAGCGAAGCGAGCCGAACCGTGCTGCCCCGAACCGTACTGAGCCGTACCATGCCGTACCATGCATTGGAAAAGCCCCATAAGACTTGTCTAAAAGCTCTTTGCTGTTGCACTGTACACATACTATACACTATGAATTCTGAGAAGATTTTTTTTGTAATGTGTTTTTAATGGGTGCTTTGGTGTGCATAAATTTATGAATTATGGATACCTTATATAATTTGGTGATTGGTGACCTTTTGGAGTCTCCAAATATTTACCTTGAAAAAAACTTGTAGAAAAAACAGTTTTGAGGAATCACCCTTCAATCTCACGGTTTACTTTGCTGGATACTGCAAATGATGATAAAATGAACATATTAAACAAGATAAATTGTGTATGCTTAATTTCACGACGAGTGTGCAATTAATCGCGATTTAAACAATTAATCTATTGACATCTCTAATGGATATACATGAGTACTTTAAAGCATTGAAATCAGCTGATTTATATAAAATCACAATAACAAAAACTCCTGTTTGTGTTCAAAAAGTCTTTAACCCTCTGGGGTCCACAAACGCGCCGGCGTTCATATATTTATATGCCCTAATATAGGCTCATAAAAACAACAAACGATATGCCTATGTTACAGACGAAATATGAAAGACAACATTTCGTTGACTAGTTTTGGATAGATTATTAACTGTTTACTGTAAACTAGACTACTGCCACATTCAATAAGCTTTTGTTCACCAATTTCTCCTCAAATGTTAAATATATTAGGCTATGTTTGTTTTGTCAAAAATAAAGTCATCAACTAGGATGCTATTATAGTGTTTGTTCCAGAGTAGGCTTTATTCAAACTAATGAATCCTTAACTTTGAAATATGTATGATAAAATGTATACTTTAGTTTTTACAAAGAAATATTACACTTGAAATATTGTTATTTTAATTGTTGCTGTAATTGTAACCTTTTTAATAAAATAGCAAATAATATATTTACAAGGTAGATGTAAACAAAATCTTAAAAGGTCAATACAAGCCTTCTCTTCAAATTATTTGTATTGTGTTTTATTAGTGACAAATTTGGGGAGAGGATACATATCCAAAACTTTCTGAAAATACAGTATGAGAATTAACTACACAATTACTAAAAATGTTCACCTTGGATATTATACAATTTGCAAGCAAAAATACAAGTGGAAAAATACTATTTTTCAATGTTTCCAACTGTGAACCAATTATGTAGTATATATATATTTCTTTTCTTGTGTCCTTGTATTCTTTCTTGTGGCTCAGTGACACACCTGTGAACAGCTCATTATGCAGGCTCATTAAGCAGGTCTTTTGTCTTCACAGGTGTGAATCAGACCATTATTCATGAGTCACGCCCATTTCGCATATTGCCTTTCCAAACAAAAAGTGTTTTACTAAATTTAAATCAATGTATTGTTTTATGTGAATGATTTGGCAGGATGATTTTCAGATCATTTTGAAGCAAAAATCCTAGGCGAGAACATCCATTAGTCAAAAGTCTTGTGGACACATATTTAGTATGTGTTTTGTGGCCTTATTTTAGAGACTTTAAGATTTAGTTTTTTTCAATAACCATGCATAAACAATATTCTCTCAAAAATACAAACATGTACATACATGTTGCTCACATATTACGGTAGCCCTATTTGTGCTATATAGAGTGAATTTACACCTTTGCCATTAACATGTTTTTAAATAACTGAAAAAAGCACAAATGTCAGAGCATGTCAGAGCACCTCCAGGTCCCAGAAACACCTTGGACCCCAGAGGGTTAAGAAAGTTAGTTAACTTTGCTAAGGCCTCCACAAGGGAATCTATGTTCCATGAGACGATAGCTAGCCAATTGTTCTTTGAAGATTACGGACAGAAATTTCTTTCAGTTGACCCAGCTGATGGTCATTGAATAATTCCAACCTATGCTGCCGGAAATTTCAGTTTTATCCTACACAGATGAATATGAAGGTGGCAATGTTTTTTTACATTGGTTGATGTACATTTCATGTGAGTTTGGAAATTAAATGCTCGGTGTGTGTGGCGCTAAAAGTTTAATGCTCTATTGTAAAAAACCCATTTGCTGAAGCAATCATGACATTTTAGCTGCTTCTACAAGTGTTGAGCTCTTTTATTGAGTGTCGTGAATCATGTTTCAAGGGACTCGTACCCAAATGCTCTGAATCGCAAGTGCAGTGCTGTACCAGATGAAGAACTGAGCAAGTTTACTACATCAGAAAAGTCATATACATATATAGAGTTGGTTATGTGAGGCAAATGTAAAAAATATATTCGACTATATTTGGTCTGTCGATGAGAGAAAACAAGTCTTTGCAATGGAGCACATAGTTAAGCCGCACAGAATTAGCCATGTAGCTATTCTGGTGGAAGATAACAGTGACACTACTTACTTATTTAAATCTTTAATGCTATTAAAGATAATATGTATCATCCTTCTAAAGTTATTTAGAGGGTAAAATGACCAAATGACAGAGTACCAGCTCTTATCACTGACCTAGTGGGAAAAACACTGTTCAGAACAGCAGCACCCAGCCGGAGAGTCTTCTTCTGATTCATTACCTCAAATTGGAAAGTACGGAAACTGACTCATCGCTATAACAACACTGTGGGAGAAACAACCCCTGCTCTGTGCAGGAGGTCGAGACAGAACAGAGCGTTGTTGTACAGGCGCTGAACTGGGTGTTGCTTGTTATTGATAAGACACTGGAGGTGTTTTGATGGTGTACAGAAGAGGAAGAGCAGACAGACACTTGACCGCCTGCTGCTGCAGGGAGAACCGACACGCCTGATTGGACAACAACACCAGAGATGAAACCATAGCAATGCAAGCTGGGAACAGTCAAGGTGTGTGTGTGTGTGTGTGTGTGTGTGTGTGTGTGTGTGTGTGTGTGTGTGTGTGTGTGTGTGTGTGTGTGTGTGTGTGTGTGTGTGTGTGTGTGTGTGTGTGTGTGTGTGTGTGTGTGTGTGTGTGTTGTTTTTGTGATTTGTGAGGACACAAATGTGTATAATGATATGGGTATTACACTGGTTTTACAACTTGAACGTGATTTATGAGGACATTTCATGAGTCCTCATATTTCAAATGGCTTTAAAAACATACTAAGCAGTTTTTATTAAAAATTTAAAAATGCAGAATGTCTCCTGTGATGGGTAGGTTTAGGGATAGGGGCAGTGTAAGGGGATAGAATATACAGTTTGTCCAGTATAAAAACCATTACGCCTATGGTATGTCCTCACAAATCACAAAAACAAACATGTGGTGTGTGTGTGTGTGTTTGTGTGTGTGTGTGTGTGTGTTCACCTCTCTCCACTGCTTGGTCTCCACGCCCTGAGTGTACAACACGCACACTGTAAAAGGGACAAAAATAGCAAAAATTTAGTGCCAATGTTCGCTTATATACAAAAATATAGAAATTAAACAATAATATTATGAACTTCTCAAATGAACATTTCAGATATGACACTATAAAAATTGTTATTTACTGAAAATATTCATCAGTCTAGATATGCATCCATTCAAATATTATGCCTTAATACGCAACACATCAAGGTTGACATCAGTGCCGTCATTAATGGAACATAGGGAAGGAATTTAATGAGTCTGCTTCTGTAATGGTATTAGGAAAAAAGAAATGGAATTATGTTGCCAAATGCTGTGTATCACTGAAGAAAGAAAGTCATACTGTTTTAAAGTGCCACTATTATGCTATTTTAAAGGTTCCTAATTTAGTTCCCTTTCGAGGGAACTGGAACTGCGTCGAATGACACTTTGGTGGAACACCCCTCAGCGTAGCGCCTCTGAAGCATGAATGAAACTAAGCCAATCTTGATTGGTGTTGCGTCATGACGTAACGTGTGACGGCATACACGGAAGCTACAAAGGGACGCCGGCACACAATCAGCTTTCGTCAGCCGATGCTTGAGCTGTCTGCTTCCGAGGAAGTGGATGTGCTCAGCATCGAAGGCGGGGATTTTGGAAATGACTCGCCACTCCATGTCCCCTAATATGAGGAGCTGGTTGAGGTTGTCTCTCGTGCCGTGGCCCGTTTAAATCTCAGTTGGCCACGTGAAAAGCAGGAAGCGCTCATCTCGCGCGTCCAAACCCCCTGTACTTAATTATTTTGGGGCGCGAGAGAGAACGTTATGGGATGATGCCTCGGGTGGAAGAGCCTCTTACTATCTATCAGTCCCCTGAAGTCACATCATCCCTGAAAACCCCGGTGCTGCCCACTAAACCCTGAAGACATACATCTTCTTTAGTGGGCAGGGCTTATATGGCTGCGGGTCGGGCTGGTGCCAGTCTGCACACTATGGCAGTCCTGCAAGCGTACCAGGCCTACCTTCTTAAAGACATTGATGATTGTTGCGGAAGGCTGCAGACTTTTCTCTCCGAGTCACCAAAGAAACGGCCCGCACTGTCGGTCGTTCTATGGCGGCTATGGTGGTCTCGGAGAGACATCTATGGCTAAATCTATCGGGGCATCAAGCAGAAAGACAGGGCTTTCCTCCTTGATGCCCTAATCCCGCCGGGCAACGATGGTATTCAGGTTTCAGGAGGCGAAGAAACAGTCTACAGCCTTCAAGCAATATCTCCCAGGCCGCAAGAAGTCTGCCCCCAGTGGGCAGCCGCAGCCATCCACCAGCTCCTCCGCCTATAGACAGGCAAAGCTCATGGAGCTTGGGGGCATAAACGGCGATCTCATCTGAAGCCTCAGCAGAAGCAGGGTAACCTGAGGGCCGTCCTGCAGGCAAAGAAGGCTTCGACAAAGAGATCCTAGCCAGCCTAGGTTCTCTGAGGGCTGCCACACCCGTGGCGGAGCGATCAATGTCGTTTGGTTCCCTTGGTAAAATATTTGGATGCATGGAAAAATCTAACGAATATTTCTCCTTGTGCCCTGCGCACCATTCAAAAGGGGTACAGAATGCAGTTTGATTTTCACCCACCAAAGTCCAAGGAGTCGGTCTGGACTGTAGTCGACCCAGAGCAGGGTAGGGTATTGGAACAAGAAGTAAACTCCCTGCTGGTAAAGGAGGCTATAGAGCGTATAGCGTATAGCATCTAGCGACCCTGAGGCTTCAGGGTATCAGGGTTCTCAACTATATCGACGACTGGCTGATTTTGGCCCAGTCACAAGAGCGGGCAGTTCCGCATCGAGATGTTGTCCTTGCCCACATCCAGAGCCTGGGGTTGAGACTCAACATGAAAAAAAGCCTGTTGGCACCAGCCCAGAGAACCACGTTCCTGGGGGTGGTGTGGGACTCCGTCACAATGCGGGCACAATTTTCTCCTGCACAGATCGAGTCCATCCTGGCCACGGTGACCAGGATAAAGCTAGGCCAAGCCATCACTATAAAACATTTTCAGAGAGTGTTAGGGCTCATGGCAGCAGCGTCCAACATCATTCCATTCGGCCTGCTGCACATGAGGGCCCTGCAGTAGTGGTTGAAAACCAAGGGGATTTCCCCAAAGGGGAATCCATTCCGCATGATCAGGGTTACGGGCCGATGCCTAAGTGTGGAAAAAAGCTTGTTTTCTGTCCCAAGGCCCCGTGTTGGGAGCGTCATGTCGCCGGAAAGCCGTTTCGACAGATGCCTCCCTCACGGGCTGGGGCACGGTCATGGACGGCCGCTTTATAAGAGGCCTATGGCAGGACCATCATTCCTCCTGGCACATATATTGGCTGGAGATGTTGGCGACGTCCCGAGCACTGAGGAGCTTCCTGCCAGACCTCAAAGGTCATCATGTCCTTGTGAGGTCAGACAATATGTCAGTGGTGGCCTATATAAATCATTAGGGGGGTCTGAGGTCTCGCCTTCTATGCAGACTAGCGCATCAGATCCTCCTGTGGTCCCAGAGGAGACTCTGTCTCTCAGAGCAATATACATCCCAAGGGATCAAAATCAGGGAACAGACATTCTGTCGAAGCAGGGGCTGAGGCCAGGGGAATGGAGACTCCACCCCGAGGTGGGGGAGTCAATATGTCAGAGGTTTGGCCCAGTGAAATTGGATCTATTCGCGTCTAGAGAGACGACTCACTGTCCATTGTGGTTCTTCCACACACATCCAGCCCCGCTGGGGTTGGATGCCATGGTGCAGATGTGGCCGAGGCTGCGTCTGTACGCATTTGCCCTGATCTCTCTGCTCCCGGGAGTTCTAGAGAGGGTCAGTCACAACGGGATCAGTCTACTGTTGGTAGCCCCGTTGTGGATGGCCCGAGTATGGTTCTCAAACATAATATCGCTCCTGGACGGCCCTCCATGGAAGATTCCCATTAGGAGGGACCTGTTGACACAGGCCGGAACTGTGGAAACTGTGGGCCTGGCCCCTGAGGGGGCACAGTACCGAGAGGCTGGCCTGTCAGCAGGAGTAGTAGAGACCAAACTCAGCTCTAGAGCTCCCTCCACGAGGAAATTATACGGCCTAAAATGGAATGTTTTTACTGTAAGTTGTAGAGAGCGTGAGGTGGACCCAGTTAGCTCCCCGGTGGCTTCAGTGCTGGAGTTCCTCCAAGATCACTTCTCGGCTGGTCTTACCCCGTCCACACTCAAGGTGTCCGTAGCTGCCATTGTGGCTTTCCACGCTCCTCTGGGTGATGGGCCTCTGGGGAAACAGCAGTTGGTCTACATTTCCTCCATGGGGCTTGGAGGATGAGACCTGCGGCTCGTACCAGGGTTCCCAGTGACCTGGCAGTGGTTCTCGAAGGGCTCTGGAGTCGGCTGAGGCCTAGAACCTTTCTTTAAAGGTGTTTTTTTTGTTGGTCTAAAGCTATCCTGCATCCCAGGCCGGGCTATTTGCCTAAGGTGCCATCCAATGTGGCACGGCCTACCGTTCTGCAGGCTTTTCATCCTCCACCTCACGTGATGGCGGATGAGGAGAGACTTCATCTGCTCTGCCCTCTCAGAGCTCTCAAATTATATATTCAGAGGTCCTATTCATGGCGGAAGTCAGACCAGTTGCTAGTGTGTTTTGGGTCGCCCAAGAAGGGGCTTCCCGCTTCCAAGCAGACCATTAGCAACTGGATCGTTCAAGCTATATCTATGGCCTATCAGGTGCGCAGTTTGCCTTCACCTTTGGCCGTGAGGGCTCATTCAACAAGAGGCATGGCGTCCTCTAGAGCCCACCTTTCAGGGTCCCCGATTCAAGAAGTGTGCGATGCAGCAGGATGGGCCACCCCTCACACTTTCATCAGATTTTATAGCCTGGAGATTCCATCTATGCCTGGCACCCTTGTGCTCTCGTTTTAAGTGTGCCTGTGCGCAGCTTCACACTGGGACAGGCAGGGCTCGTTGTGGCATAGTGGGTACTCGTTCCCCCAAAGTGTCAATCGACGCAGTTCGAGTTCCCTCGAAAGGGAACGCCTCGGGTTACGACTGTAACCCTTGTTCCCTGAGAAAGTGAACGAGAACTGCGTCCCATTGCCACGGCTTTCCCTGCTTGGGAGCGACTTGCTTCGTCACAGAAACTGACGCTGTTGTGTGCCGGCGTACCTTTGTAGCTTCCGTGTATGCCGTCACACGTTACGTCATGACGCAAAACCAATCAAGATTGGCTTAGTTTCAATCATGCTTCAGAGGCGCTACGCTGAGGTGCATTCCCCCAAAGTGTCATTTGATGCAGTTCGAGTTCCCTTTCTCAGAGAACAAGGATTACAGTCATAACCCGAGACGTTTTCTCCTACAAAAGGTTTACATGCATCTATCGACTCGCTTCTCAAAGAGTCTGAAAAAGGTGAGTTTGAAGATTCAGTCTTTCCAAACCCTTGGTTTTCGCAAGCCTACTCTGCTCTGATTGGTTAGATGACCCAGTCTGTTGTGATTGGTCTACTTTGCTCTGATTGGTCAGATGACCCAGTCTGTTGTGATTGGTCTACTCTGCTCTGATTGGTCAGATGACCCAGTCTGTTGTGATTAGTCTACTCTGCTCTGATTGGCCAGATGGCCCAGTCTGTTGTGATTAGTCTACTCTGCTCTGATTGGCCAGATGGCCCAGTCTGTATTGATTGGTCTACTCTGCTCTAAAACAGCTATATTACACACTGCATGAAGGGTAATTTTAGATAAAAGTATAATAGGGCACTTTAAAATGTTGTGAATATAAGCTAAATTTTAATTTTTTTTGTGACTTTGAACTATTCCTTTATTATCACTCCCTGTCTACCACTCCAGCAGATGAGAACTTGCTGCCATTCTGCATTTGAGTTCATGTTTCATTCAGGATAATCGGATACACGCAGAGCTTTGCAGATGAGAAAGAACTCATCAGAATCACGCTGGTGTTTAACGAGAAGCGAAAGACAGGAGATCAAGGAGAAAATGAGTGGGGGTCGCTAATTAATGCAGAAAGAGTATAATATGAAAAGACAATCTTCCATTGGCTGTACTCACGTGGATCAGATTTGGAGAACGTGTCTCTGTCTAAAAGATTCCTGCAGAGAAAGAAAAAAAACAAGATCAGTATAATTCTGACAGCTTGATTAAACGCTATCAGTGACACACTGACATTTGAAGCTTTACTGAAGAGGCTTTTTGACAATTTCATTAAACTGTATTATTGGAATTCCACAAAAGCAGATATCAGGATAATGTTTCAAAATGACACTCAAAGTGTTGACTGTAGGCTCCCTTAAAAATACCCATGGCATTTTCACATGTTTAAACCTCAAGTTACAAACAACATAAGCATTTAATAAGTAACATCACATTTGTCAATTGAACTACAGTAGCAGGGATATCGCTGCTAAAAAAAAACAGTTTCAACATGTGAGCTAAAAGGTTAAAAATGTCACAATGTGATGGCAAATGCTTCACTATATTTTCCTTTTCTGTTTTTCAATTGATGTTCAAGCTTTTATGAAAATGAAAAAAAAAAAATGAAAAAAAAAACTATAATAGAGTATAAATAATACTAAAATAACACTGTTGTCCAATCAATCCAATAGCCAAGTTTACTAAAATGTACCATGGCAATCTCAAGTTTTTTTTTGGTATATACCATTATAGTAACAAGGTATTCTTTTAATCACATTAGAGTACCCTGTGAATACCATCATATGATAATCATCAAATACCATGGTATATATCATGGTAAGTACCATAGTATTATCTAAAACCATGACTGTACCATGTACACCAGGGCTATTCAATTGGCGGCCCGTGGGCCAGGTCCGGCCCGCCAATCTCTCCATCCGGCCCGAGGGCACCCCAACCTCCCTCCTCCTCTTTTCCTGGCGGTGGTTAGATAAATTTGGTTAGATAATGTGCGTGGCCGCAGTGGCGCCGGCAGCAGTACGGCTATACGCACTGTGTTACCCCTTTTCCACCAACAAGAACCGGGTGCTGGTTCAGAGCCAGAGCCAAAGCTGGTTCAGAGTGGGTTCGACTGACGAGCTTAATAAGAACCGATTTGCCTTTCCACCGGCTAGAGAGCCACAACAGAGCCAGATCTTACGTCACTGTATACGTCTCATGTTGCCCAGCAACGCTAGTGCGGTAGCGCCAAACAGTACGCCAGGCTTGTTCGAGATGCATCGGCTTCTCGCAGATCGATCTCCGCATGACATCAAAGCACTGCGATAGCGATCTAAAAGCACAAGGAGTCGTATGTTCTCCAAACACTCCCGCAGCTCCGATCGGTCCGCGCCGCTCCGATGCATCTCGAACAAGCCATCAACAATAACGGACGTTGCAATACTATGGATGCTCATGGGTTTACAAAATACATCGGAGTCCAACGCGTTTGTGCAGCTCGCCGTAACTTACATAGACGGATATTTATAATCGAGCTGCTATTAGCTCGACTAGCTGCTATTTAAAAATGGCGGTCACAAGTTTCTATTCGTCTTGTTGGTCACGGTAACCCCGCCCCCAGCCCCTGACGCAAGTGGTTCTTACTTGGCTCTGTTCTAGACCAGCAATGATTTGGTGCTACTTAAGAACCACTTTTCCTGGTTCGGAGCTGGTGCTTTGCGTGTGGAAAACCAAAGAACCGAATTGAAACTAGGCTCTGGCTCCGAACCAGCACCAGCTCTGCCTTGGTGGAAAAGGGGTATGTGTGTATCATGACCAGTTTCAGCAGTTATTATGCGTGTCCCATATTTCTGGCGACTGAACCACCGATATTAATCAAGCATGGAGGTTCCAGAGGTCTGGGCATGGGTCCCAAATTGTGCCCTGCCCCGAGAAAGAAGGTCCTCCCTGGAATTTGCCAGGAAGGTGCTGTCGCAACACGACAAGGTACTGGCATTCGTGGTTCGACTGGTCGAGACTGTCTTCCAAAGATGGCTCCTGATTGTATACGCGAAGTGTACTGTCTTTATAAAGTATCTTCTTATTAAACTGTCTGTACACTTACAAAGTTCTCAATGCTTCGGTTTGCAGGTAGAGACCCTCGTAATGCTACCGTGTAAGTATGGGGCTTTTTTGAGCCTTGTTAGTGGTATTAACTAGGGATTTTTATTTTTTACTTACTCAATGCCCCATACACTAGCGTTATAAGCTAATCTTTGGTTAAACTAAAACTAACATTAAAACCGCGTACATTCGATTATCATGAAAACGCATCCCAGAGAACGGTCGACTCGGTACCCATGTGTTATTTAGCCCTAGGTTCATTTTTGGCCGGAATTGTCCTTTAATTCCATAGCTATAGTTTCACTTCTGTTGATATGAGCAATGAGGACGATGGCTCTGCCTCACTCCCAGCGGCACAACAGTCATCACATCTCAACTTCTAAATCAGAGATGGCATTTCTATTATGAGGATTACACACACACACACCCACACACACACTCAGGATGGACTCAGGTAGAATAGATGATCAGAGGAAAATATGTGATTTTGGTATCTCTAACAAAGCAGCTGTGATTACAGATTCTCTCATCCTTCTGGAAAGGCCCTCACTCTCCATGTTTCTGCTTCACCTCATCTTCACATCTACAGGAATCTCTCTGCTCATAATCCTTTCATCTACCTAAATCAACCATGTTTATACCCACTGCAGATGATAATTAGCATGTTGGCCCGAGTCATCAGGAATACAGGAACTGACAGAAGAAATAAATGTGGCATCTCGCTGCTTGTGCTCTCAGTAATTTAGTATGTTTCATTTGTGGACACTTTTTGCAATTTATCTTTTTACATTACACACTGAATTTTGATTGGTCTCAGATAAAATGTCAAATGCAAATGGTTAAAACAACTGTAGTAATAATAACTGTATTATTACAATATTAAAATATGAATATAACAACTTGCCACATCTTCAGGTGTATTTTAGGTCACAGCAAATGTAATTGTAAATTACTTTAAAAATGGTTTTCAAAAAAATTGCAAAGAAATAATTTTCTTGACCATTAGGGTATACTGTATACCATCATTTTGTTCGCCGGTAAATACCGGTTTTTGACCATTAAAAAATTCCAATGCCCAAATAAATAAAATAAATTCAGACACAATGTATGGTGAAAATATTAACATGAAGCAAACATACATAAGATAAATTACATAAATAAGGTCTCTGGTTGTGCAAATACTGTATATTTTTTCACATTTATCCTGTAATGTGTGCTCTGATTAGTTTGCTATTACATCCTTGATACTTAAATAAACTGTAAAAAAAATATTAGATTAAATTTACAGTAAAAAAAATACAGAAATTCACAGTAAAAATGCCAGAAATTCACCTTAAAAATACTGTGACAATCAGTGCTTGATTTGTAAATGAATAATTCCCGGATCAAAAACAGCAATTAAAAGGTGCCGTGACCGACACTGAACATACAAATTCAGTTTTCCTGGAAAATACAATGCCTTCACTAAACTGTGATGGGCACAACTGTAAGAGCATCGTTCACAAGTTTCTGCACTGCTCTAACTAAAGCCTTGTGTATTATTCTGTCACATACATGTATTCGTATTGAACCGAATCGGTACGGGCGTCACGGTTCGGTGCCCGAATTTACACGGAGAATATACGGTATAAAAATAAAAAAAACTCTAAATAGCGATAAATTTCGCTTAATTCGCGTTTGGTCTGAACGCAGCATAATGAACAGACTGCGATGTCAATATTGCAATGCTAAAGTGTGTGTGTGTGCGCGAGAGCGATCAAACTGTGTGTGTGTGTGTGTGTCTGTGTGTGTGTGTGTGTGTGTGTGTGTGTGTGTGTGTGTGTGTGTGTGTGTGTGTGTGTGTGTGTGTGTGTGTGTGTGTGTGTGTGAGAGAGAGAGAGAGAGAGAGAGAGAGAGGGAGGCGCGGGCGCGATCGAACAGTAGAAACATAAAAACATACTCCGTCATTTTGTTCATACAGGACATCATTCAAAATGCAAAGTGTTTACATGTATTTGTGTACACTTGCAATAAAACACAACATTGTGCTTTTGTCACACTCGTCAAACTGTAACCTACAACTGTCACCCAACCAAATCGCACGCACGCACGGAAGCACACACACAAACACACACACACACACACAAACACACACACACACACACACACACACACACACACACACACACAGTTTTATTCTTAAGTTACACATTGCCCATTTATTAAAAAAGAAAATCAAATGTGGTTTTTAATGGTAGTATTATTTTATACGGAAATCAATTATTTATAATTCAGATGAGAATAAAGTTATGGTTAATTAAAATTAAGGAAAACAAATATATTGATCTGAAATATAGCTAATTAATTTTAAATTCATTCAGGTACAATTACCAAACATATAGCAAGGTATTTTTGTCTTTTTATTAATTAATTAATAAACTAATTAAATTATATAAAACTATTGTCAGTGCACTACAAATAAACTGGTTCTATGCCTTTATTAACCCTCTGGGTACTAAGCTCTTTTTGGTCCGTTTTCTCTATTTTTACATTTGGGCTTATAAACTATATGTAATGGAGATGGAACACTATGTGTTTGGTATCTATGGATTCAGAAGACCCTAAGCTAACATAAGCACACATGTAATATGTTTATAAAGGAAGTATGAGTGAAAATGTACAATAAACTAGAGAATTTCAAAAACGGAAATTCAATTTTTGGCATTTATTTCTGAAAATCCCACATCACACAACAATAGTGAACAGTTTTTGAACAAAAAAAATATTTGTGAAGGCCTTTGCTTGACAGACATGTGTAATTGTTATATAAAATGTGTAAAGAACAATGAAAAACTTTTTTTTACTTTATTTACAAATAGTCCCAGGCGTTTTTCTTAGGAATGTTTAGAATTTTCTAAGCAATGCTTTCTCCTCGTCACTCTCCAGTAATTCTTCCAGAGCTTGTTCCACCGTAAATCGTTTACTGCTAGCCATCATAAAAGTGCTAAAACAATAAATAATGCTATAATTGAATGTGTGTGTATATATATATATAAATATATATATATATTATAATTGTTCTGTCTCTCTCTCATATCTCTGTGTGCTCTCGCTCCGTAAAGCCTTGTTTATACTCGACGCGTCTGATCGCTTTTTGTCGTCTCTGCCACTCAACGCTGTTTGCGTAATAGTATATAGTACCACCCCTCGCAAGGCTACAGAGTCCTCCGATTTGCTAGAATACGTCATGGTAACTTTACCTCATGGTAACCAATTTTTCCATTGGTTGTTGCTCTTGAATTTGCTAAACAACATCGATTTCATTGGCCTTTGACGAAGTGGTATTGCGCAACAAGGAAGTGTGTATACAAGCCGGGTAAGTTTGTTATCACTGTTTTCAGCGGAATCTGAGGAAGACGGACAAAAAGACCGCACCTCTCTATCATTAATAGTTTTTAAGATAATTACACATTTGTAAAAGTATGCCATTTTGGGCAGTACCGCCCAATCCGTCCCCAGAGGGTTGATAAAACTTATTTAAAAAATACAAGGCTTAAGACATTTATAAAAATGCCTTCTGCATTTTTGTTTTGCTTTTCACTCCATTGTACCAAAATCGTACCGAATCGTGATGTCTGAACCGAGGTATGAACCGAACCGTGACTTCTGTGTACCGTTCCACCCCTAATATATATGTTGAGACCAAAAATCATTCAGTTCATCAGTGATATTCTCTAACCGATGATGACGTTGCCTTTTTCATTAGCCTACATCGATTTCTGATTCTGACTGATCTAACTCCCATTGCTCGTGTCTCCCGCTATCATAATTAGTATTAGCAGTTCCATCTTCGGGATCTCTTTTGATCAGAAACAACATCAGCTTTATCCATGGATATGGAAAATTAAAATATGTTTTTTGACATTGGCGATATTAACTTATTTTTAGTAGATTAATTCATCAGGTAGATATACACTCTCTTTTGTGAGCAAGACAATTAGCAGTAAGCACCAACCAATGAGAGTGATTTTGAACTTAAGAAAGATGATCACAATTCTAAATATAACCTCCAAATACATCTGCATAAACCTGCACACGCTCTGTCTCTCACACGCACGCACTGTCACCATGTCATGCACTTGTTTATGTCGGATCATTCAAAAACAAATCCTGACACGCAAAAGTCTGGCATTTTCTGGAACAGGATCCGGCTCAAATTAAGCACTGGTGACAATGATGTTTTAGAGGATGCCTGTATATTTTACAACTTATAACTGTATATTTGGTTAAGTTATATATATACATAATTTGCCTTTTTCCCTTAAAATGTACCGACAACCGCCAAAATAATACAGATGGAACAATAGAAAGTCACATGATGAATCAGAGTTCATCGTAAGTGGCCGGTTCATAAAACATGATCAATACTCGTCTATAGAAGGTGCACAGGGTCACACACAAAGACAGAACACCATCAGGGTAACACACATGAAACCAAAATGATGCAATAAACATTAACTAAATATCAAAAAATGTAATACAAAACACGAATATGATGATCATTACTGATAACAAAATAAGAAAACCCAAAATAAAAAATGTAATCATATGTGCAAAATTCATTACTAATCATTTAGTCATTACTTCCAAAAAAAACTAATTTGACAATATTTTACAGTAAAATTACAGTTCCATTTTGAAGTGGAACAAGACACTGCGCCTTGGAATAACGCTATGGCGAACACCATCACTGTGACCGGTGTCTGAAGCTCAAGTGTACAATTTCATTGGCCGATGACAGTCCGTGACGTCATCACTGGAGCGCCCGTGAGTGTAAGAGGGCGTCTGTAATGTACATCATCAACTCTTTTGTCTTCAGGAGCCGTTTGTTTGTGAGACAAACACTCCGATGCAATGCATCCGACTCCCTGAGGAAGCTGGATGTGCTCATCATGATGCATTCTGGGTAAGGAGTTTTGTTCTGTGACTCCCTCCCAAGGGATGTTAATCTAGCTTTTGCATGATTAGCGCGATTGGCTATCGAGGGAGTTGGAGGCACTCATAGCAATGTACTCATGATAGCAGACTATTCTCTGTTTGCAGACTGTTCTCGCTTGATTCTCGATAGAGTGATAAGTATCCAGCGTTTGAGCGGAGCACGTTCGGCTTTCGAGGGTGTTGAATGCTTTCTTTATCATGCAGTCGCTGTGAGAAGCTTCACCCGTGCTCAACTCTGCCCACGCTAAACCTCACGGATCAGGTCCTGCGGCGGCAAGATTGGGATAGATGATTGAAAAAAGATGGTAGACGGAGAGTAGGAGAAGTCTGACGGGAAGTCTTTGCTTTGTCGGGTTTCTGCTGCTAGCTCTGATGCTTTCATGTTGGTTCAGGAAGCCATTTTGTGGCTGATAAATGTGGTATGTCCCATTCTGAGGAATTGGATGCCGAGAGAGGTGAGGCAGGTGTTACTAATAATCCTCCTCTTCCGCTGTCCACACTGTAGAGACAGTGGTTGGGAAGTTTAGGCAGGTGGGGCAAAACTTCTTGTTGATGGGGTACATTGCAGGCGCCCTCTTAATACTCAAGGGTGTTCCAGTGATGATGTCATGGACTGTTGTCGGCTAATGAAATTGTCATGTATACACACATGCTTCAGACACAAAACACAGATGGCGTTCCCCATAGCGTCAAGCATTTAATTTACACAGAACCAAACCCCAAACCTAATCTTACCTAAAACTTTAACATGATTCTAGCAATATCCTTCACGAAAGGCCAAACTATTTTTCTTCTTTTCATTCACTCTGGATTTTCAATATGGAAATGAATCTGCCCTGCTCTTTCATGAAAGGTTGCTCAGAGGCCAAATGTCAGCAACGTTATTACTTTCCTCGCATGCAGAATAAACACAGATGACAGATAAGGTTTTGCAAAACATTTAGAGATCTGCATTACTAAATTTATTCTGAACTCATCATCATCCATAACACTCATCCCTGTTTATGCTTGGAATATTTAACAGGAAAATATCAAATGCTCATGGCATTCCCATTAACACAGAATACACAGCGATTTGCTTTGACAAAGCTACCAGAAGTCTTTTATTTTCGACGAGAGTTGATGATTTGAGGCTAGATGAGCGACAACAACCGTTGGCAATGCAAAAAAGTTGAGCAGAGCATAAAATGAATGCAAATTATTAGAAATGCATGTTTTTTGTATTCATGCTGGTTTCATCTTGTGTTGAAAAACTTAAAGCAGAATCAATATCTAATAATTGTTGGTTTGTTTGGTTTTCTTGATTGCTTTGTACAGCACTTTAGCCTGCACTTGTGGCAGTAGAAATGTGCTTTATAAGAAAATAAACTAAACTAAACTAATATTGGAACAACGGTTTTAAAAAATATATTTTTCACTATTATTTACAGGATCTGCATTTTCGTGGGTTTAAATAAAAGATTTTTGAAATAAGAAACAATAAAAACAACTTCGTGCATCAAAACCACTCGTTTCCTGGTAAAGAATTAACTTGATTTTCAAATGTCAATGAATTTACGACAGCTGAATGTAACATTTTTGACAAGCCAAACATGAATAAGCATAATGAACTACAAAAAAAAGCATTTTGAATGTCTCCAGCACGTCGACTACGTCCCTCCCTCCTTCAGGGAACGGGGGTTACATACGTAACCAAGACGTTCACCTTTCACAAATGTTATTGCATCCGTCAAAAACGTCAAAAACAGTTGGAATATTAGAACAAAAAACATTGACATAACACACTCATGGGCATCAATCAATTCAATGACTACTTGCTGACTAAGAAATAAATTATTATTACCTTACAATCCACATAATTTAAATCACAACATTGATGTCTGTCAAAGAATAACGTGCACAATATACAATAGTATTTACGAGAACAAGAGGTCCAGGGAGTTCACAGAATTCCTAGAGAACCCAAACTACCGGATATTTTGAATGCGCCGACCTGAGCAGCTTAAACATGCTGTCTGACAGAGACGATAACATACGTAATACATAATATAACACAAGAGAATGCTAAAGAGCATAAACGCCAATTTAATTTAAAAAACTTCGAACATCGTTCAATGTGTTGGTTTTAACTGACATTTTTTATGCATGAAATGGGCTACACATTCTGATTCTGATTCATGATTTAAAAATCATTTTCTATTCTTGACTAATCCTTTTTTCTCATCATTTTGGCAATAGATACATGGTTAAATGAGATGAGTCCCTTTAGTCGTCCAATTTGACTCTCCTATGCTGATGTAATATTATAAAGTTGACAGTGATTTTTATAAAATGAAGTTTGATCACTATCTTCTCAGTTCTTGCTAGATTTGCTAAATTTAGTTTGCTAAAATGTTGTTTAATTTTCCAACAAAAGATGATACATTTTTACATAATTTGTTACATTTAATTACCAATTTGCAGATTTTGAGCCATATAATTACTGTAAATGTAACAATTCATTTAATGAATTGTTGCGCTGTGACCACAGGCCGATCAAGTGACACTGCGAGCGCTCCCACAGAAAACAAACTACATTCTCACCTGAAAACACTTAAGACTACATTCCGTGATGCAATAACAGTAATATTTGTAAAATTATAATGGAGGAAATGAGCGGCATGACACAAATTGTGAAACAGTTTATTAGTAGAATTTCACATGGCTGGAAAACACTCTCAGCCAATCAGATCCAGAGCCAGAACTAACTATTGTATAAATACTGTACATCTATCGATATATGTATATATATATATATATATATATATATATATATATATATATATGGATATAGATTTATATATATATATATATATATATATATATATATATATATATATATATATATATCATGATTTGTTAATTCCTAAACATCATAAAGGTTTTGGTAAGTCGCACCACGTCATTTTGCAACCTGAACTAACCTTGTCATACAACAGTCAAATTATATGATAGTGAAGCTGTATAAAAGCAACTTTAATCAAGTGTTTACATGAAAGCATGTCGCCATCTCCAATTTTAACAAATTTGAAAGAGATATGAAAAGATTTCAAAGAGAATTTAAAGCATTCTGATAACAATGTGTGAAACGTGCCTATACCCAAAGAGCCCATCGAAAGAAAGCGTGAAGCAGGTGTGGATGATTATGTTCGTAAAGTGCACTCTTTGCTTGGTGAGTTTAATTTCAATTACTCATCCACTTTTCAACGGCCCAAAATGTAATTAACTTTAAGTATTGTCCTCTGCATATCAAAGAGCGAATAATCAGCCCGATCTTCTCCGTCACGCTTGTTGAAAGACACTGCGAGTGCTCGCACAAAAGAGCAGGAGCTGTTTAGAAAATAACCAAACAAAAACCCTCCACCTGCTTTGCTGAAACTATAAACCACTCGCTAATAATATCCAGCACTGAAATCATCATTCAAACATTCAAGACCATATAAGATACATTTTTTAGCATCAGTATGAATAGCTATTCTCTATCATAGTGATGATGGCTCAGCATGAGCACCTGCCATTCTTCATTAATCACTCTATGGCAGTGAGTGCCATCATTAAACTTCATTCATGTCCTTCTCATCCCACCTATTGAAAATCAGAATATCTTGTCCAAAGCTCAGCAAAGGTTCCTTTCTCTGTCTCCAGGAATCCTCCAGGAGGTTTAATTACAGTCCTTAAGAGCTTCGAGATGAAGCTGAATGCGTTATGAGGGCAGATCTAAACCCCTGTGTCTCGAGAGCAGGGAACCAATTCACCTTGTTTCCTTCTTTTCCAAATATCCGTGTCTATCCATCGTTTTCCCGGTTCGATACTCGGTGACCATGAGAAATGTGCTGTTGAGGTCAACAAAGAATTCATTAAAGATTAATAAAAAATGGTTGTTTCATTTTGGAAAGGTTATGTGAGAGCTGTGTGGATGGACACGTCTGGAGTACCGGGATTATGAGTTCCTCTCGCAATGGGAATGATTGTATTGTTGAGTGTGACACGGTGTGATCATATCACAGTCGAATAAAGGTTAAGCAGGGTTTTGTGACTTTAAAGATCAATGAACAGGTTCCTTTCTGTGGTAATGAGAAGGAAAGCCTGTGCTAAAAGGGATATTCAACGTAATATATTTCCAACGTAACGTCTATATGCTTGTTTTGCAATCAATAGAGAGTATACTGTAGATCCCTGTATTGTACTGACTAGTGGTGTCACGATTCTCCAAATCCTCGATTCGATTACATTTTCGATTCTAAGGTCACGGTTAGATTCGATTCTCGATTTTTACTTCTTTTTTTTTAAAGCACAGGTTGCTGTTGCTCCTAAAAAAGCTGACATCAGTTCATCGCAATCTCACACATCTCTGTTATTATCAGTGAAGCTGACTGCACAATGAATCTTTCATAATATACAGCCTACACTTTGTTTGTTATAATTAGAGGATTTGCCAGCGTACAGAATTCAGCACTGAACAAAAAGTCCGTTTTGAGCGGTGAGGAGAGTCTATCTTAAATGCTTCTGATTGGTAATTGCGCTCAAGAAATCAGCACATATGTCTGTGATTGGCTAAATCGCTCAACGCTGCAAACATGTTATAAATAGAAACTCTGGCCTGTAAATCATTTCTATTTTGTTTTAGTTGTTCTTGTTGCTTTTTGCAACAGATGAAAAAAATGTATTAGTTTTTATGTTTTATTCATAGATATTTCTAGTTTGCGGGAGTCTGCGAATCGTTTTATTCTCCCGCACACACACACAGAGTGAGTTTATTACCGCCCGCGCTCGCACTCGCCCATCGAATCTAGTCCCGCGCCGCACTCTATTGCGTTTGGAGTGCACGTCTATAGATCAAGAGCCCGGCCCGAGGATAGTGACGGGAAATATCGGCCAAGTTCGGGCTCGGGCATAGAATCCAAGTTAGAGGACTCACAGCCTTTCAACACGTGTGTTTTTTCCCGCGCCGTGATGAGTCGTTCATGAACGATCCGTTCATTGCCTCGGTCACGCGACAAATGAACAAAAGACTCGGAAGGTCAAGTATTTATGTTCCCTGTAAATTATTTTTGACTGCATTATAATGATTTCTTAATTCAGAATATGATCAAGATTGCGTAGGTGGATGTGTTCGGGGAATTTGCCTGTTAAAAGTATAACATTTAAAGCCCCTGAAATGACTAGAAAAAAGATTAGTTAATTTTGATGAACGAGATTGAACAATAGAGTCAGTAAAACGATCCGAACTTTCCATCACGGTCGCGACATGGGGGCGTGGCAGTATCGACGATTCCATTTTTTATTTCGATTTTTGAGTTTGTGAATTAATTTCGATCGATTTCGATTTAAAATCGAAATCGTGACACCCTTAGTACTGACACTGTGTTTTTGTCGCATGCACTTTTAGATTTACAATGATACACTTACAGTGTTGACTTAAGATATGGCGGCAAAACAATGGCAATAATAATCCTGATGCTGGCGCGCGCGGTAAATGACTTACGCGCGAGAATAACAGATCTACACGCGAGGAAACGGGAACTCGCGAGCTCATTCATACTCATTCCACACGCTCTCGCACTTCATCTAATCTCGCCTGCTGCTTTTGCTCGCCCGAACAGTTTTATTTTTGACAGTGGAGGGGGCGGGACTTCCTGTTTTAATCACCTCAAATGTCATTGGTTACTTTCCATTTTCCAGAAGTCAGTTGTGATTGGACGCCTGTCCAATGACTCGTAATTCACTTGACTTGAGACATCACTTAATTTGTTTTTTATTGTGGTTTATTAATGTGTAATGTGATGTATTGCATTGTTAATGTAGAATATATTCTTACCAGGTACTTTATTAACAGGAAGTCTTACTAGTCAATGCGTTGTGTTGTTAAGAGATATTTACAGACTGCAACGACGCATTTCCATGGTTATTAGCATTGTAAATCTACCAAAATTCTTATGCGTTTTTACATTTTTTATTTATAACGCTGTTATTTGTGTTATTGGCATTAAAATATCTAAAAGAAATTGGAGAAAAATGTGAATGCAAATTCATATTTGCTGTAGTTCACCACTACATTACCACTATACCCCCCATTTACCACTATTTACGTTTATCCAAGCAAAATTAAATTGGATCTGAGAACCTCAGAATGTAAAAAGTGTCCATTAAATAGTTGTAAATATAACAAGGGCTTTGAATGAAAGATAAATTGAACACATGCATGAATTTCATTCCTCGCGTGTATCTGTTATTCTCTCGCGAAAGTCATTTACCGCGCGCGCCAGCATCAGTTGTGCGCTCGGTTATTATTGGCATTGTTTTGCCGCCATATTAAAATAACTCGACTGCTAACACCACACTGAGTATTTACTGGGAACAACACATTTAAACTAATCTAGCATGTTGGATGACTCTTTTTAACCCAGCCAGCTGGGTGGTTTTATTCAGCAAGGACGCATTAAATAGATCACAAGTGAAGATTGAAAAATAAATAAATGCTGTTCTTCTAAATTTGTTCATCAAACAATAATGAAAAAACAATATTTCAACACTTTACACACTTCATTACACAACACAACCACTTTTAATTAATAATAATAATAAATAAATGTTTTTGAGCACCAGATCACCAAATTAGAATAATTTCTGAAGGATCATGTGACACTGAAGACTGGAGTAATGCTATTACAGAAAAGAATAACCATTTAAAACGGTTTCACAATATTACCATTTTGACTATTTTTGATCAAATAAATGCAACCTTGGTAAGACAAAAAAAAAGCTTAATGGTTTTATTTAGTTACAGGTGTGAATCACTAAACAATCAAGTAACTGTCTTTATCATGGAAAAAAATTGAATTTGGTAAAAAAAATTGATTTCATAGGGCCCAAAAAATTTTTTTTTTTTATAGATTTCTGTTAAACCATTCGTCATGATTTCCAACGTGTTTTTTACGTGTTCAACCAAGTGTCATGATTTCAATTATTAGACTGCTTTTTTGATTACTAAAATTTTATTTAACCAATAAAATGGAATTGAGGGGGGGGAAATATGAATCCAGAAAAAAAACTAAATGAGGTAAAAAATGGAATCCAGAGAAATTAAAACAGGAAAATAAAATAGGGGGAGAAAATTAAATTTTTCTTATATCATAGGGGCATTGTTTGATATACATGCTTCTTTTATATGTGTATTTACTGAAAACTCATTTTTTCCAGCCTGAGAGATCAGTGTCAAATACTGTCCTCTGTAACTACCAGCATGCAGCAGCTGCGGCCCATAGACAGGTTGAAAATAACTCTGATAAGTTCCTTTAACACAAAATGAAACTGCTCCCGGACAGTGAACAGATTCCTGACGTGAGCGAGGGAATGTCGAAGTGACCTGTGAGTTGGCATTTGAAACGAACGGCTGGCTGTTATCAAACCCCGAGAGGGCTGGTACATGTAAGCAGTCGAGTGCTGTGAGGTGGCAGTTTTGCTTTGCCACCAGATCCGTCAGGCACAGCAGAAACACTATAAAGGAAGCGTCTACAGGCTTCTTCCCTCAAGAGAGAACATACTGACTGCTCTGGAGAAGATGCCAGCTCTATTTTCCGCAACCTTCTGCTTGATTTCACATATTTTATCTCATCAGTTGTCTCTCTCTCTCTCTCTCTCTCTCTCTCTCTCTCTCTCTCTGTCTCTCTCTCTCTCTGTCTCTCTCTCTCTCTCTGTCTCTCCCTCTCTCTCTCTCTGTCTCTCTCTCTCTCTCTGTCTCTCTCTCTCTCTCTCTCTCTGTCTCTCTCTCTCTCTCTGTCTCTCTGTCTCTCTCTCTCTCTCTCTCTCTCTCTCTCTCTCCCTCTCTCTCTCTGGCCTAAAACTCCCATTACTATGAGTTCCAAGGCTTTGATCGCTAAAACACAGCGTACACTCGTCCCTCAGTACATCAATGCCCTGGAGTCGCAATCCTCGTTTGTGTGTGTGTGTGTGTGTGTGTGTGTCTAAAGTATACCCTACATTATTGGGACAAAATGTCCCCACAAAGTTGGCAATAAGTAATAGCGAATAATCTCCTTGGGGGGGTTAAGTTTCTTTTTAAGGAAAAAAAACGAAACCATATTTGTAAGGTTTGTCTGTTTGTCTGGACGAGTCATGTGATCTGTGTACTTTGATATTTCATACTAGTTGGGCTTCAAAGATAATTACATTTTGGAGGAAATAAACAAAAGTTTTTTAATGAAGACGTTCCAAAATAAGACTGCACTTTCTGTCACCATCCCAAATCAGTCCTTTAAATCTCACAACAACAGAGCTTTGATGTCATCTAGAAATAGCTGCAGGCAAGCCCATTTTCTCAAGCTGGATCAGAGGAGATAATTTAATACGTTTCACAATATCATGAAGGATGTATCAGTTTGAGAGCTGGATCTCTGAATAAAGGAAATCTTCAGGGGGATCTGACACATGATGTGTTTGAAGGGTGTGAACAGCCGTCAAGGGACCACCTCAAACCTTCTTCATAATGATGAAGATGCAGACTAGGCTTCTAGTATTGCCGGATGACAGATTCATTCAAATTAGTAATACTAAGCAACCCCTCAGCATCAAACCTATAAAGACAATTCGCAAAATGCATATCACATTATGGGGGGGAGGGGGGGGGGGGTCGCCTACAATTGGTTTACATCCATCAAAGGTTAAAAAAAAACACTTTAACAACAACTCCGACGAAGAATTAGTCTCTCTAAATCTAAATCCCCAGAAATGACATACATTTTTTTTTAAAACAAGTTCTACAATTTAATACTTCATATTTAATGGTATTATATGATTTGTTAATTGTATTTAAAGATTACACCTAAATAAAACATTTGCAATTGGTTTGTAAAAGGTGTAATGCATGTTTTTGCTGAATTTTCACTGCATTTGCGTGTGGCGTTTCGAATGCTTCGATACAGTGAATCATTTTGCGAAGCAATCGGTTCAATTGATTCAAAGTTTCGAAAAGCTTTGTTTCTCCCATCACTACAGTAAACTGTCTATACCAATGATGACAAGGCTTTCTACACAAGCACTGAAGTTGTTTATTAACACAGAATGTCTACTTACACAGAAAAATTAGCTTTGACTTTGAATGTAAAATAAGTAATTAACTATGTATACTATCTATTATTTTAATGGAAAAACATTCATAAATACTTACTTATTAGGGTCTGGTTTTGATGTAACTTTAAGCTGTTATTCAATTTATTTACAACAATTCAATAAACAAGAAGTTAATGACTAACTTACATTTTAGACAGGATATTGTTTGTTTGTTTTCTCCAACATTGAAATGGTTCCAAACGAAGCCAACGAACAGACTGTTCCTGAATGAATCTAAATTGTCTGAATAAATGATTCAATGAATAAGTCACAAAAATCATCAGTGGATTCCACAGTGGCTTAACGATGTAACTTCTAGAAAGAGTCACAGAAAATACCACTTATGTGTTGTGTGATACCAGAGCCCGTCTACGGAGAGCCTGGTCACTCCCTATTAAGTCCAATTGTGCTGAATTTGGGTTGTAGTTCCACCAGAGTTCCACTGGGGGGCGATCGCCCTGAGTGCAAAATGAATGGGAGTCTATGGAGCTAGATTTGGCTAAATTTGTACCTTTCAACCAGTTTGCCGTTGAGAAATTTAGATTTGATTGTAGGTTTTGCAAGTTCAACATGGGTTATAGGTCGAAAGTTGAATGAACGAGTACTTATGTCCTTTCGATTTCTTACAGGTTGAGTTGTTGTTGCCCATTACACGCTAGCCCTCTGCTAATGAACGCTGATTGGTCAATGAAGGACTGATTACGACCAGAGATACCGCTTGTTGGCATCGTGCCATTCGAAGCGGGACCAGAATGTGTGTGTGTATTTTCGGCGTGTTCTTTTAAAACAATAAAACAAAAACTCTTCTAGCACGTGTATTTACCGGTGTCAGCTGTGTTGTCGATGCCTCGAGAGGAAAGAAAGTGCAGAGCGCCGCAGAGCGAAAGGATTGCCGTAAAGCAGTATCTCTGGTCGTATTATGTGTATGACGTCATTGACATTTTAAAAGACTTGTTAAAGCAAATAAGTGACTCTAAAAATCGAACACCCAACAATGTGTAATTTCTTTGCATCTCCTTTCGAATACAACATTCAAATTACTAGACAAAAAATTATATACTGAGAAAGTGGATTTTGAGGGGTATAGCTCCATTGACATCCATTCATTCTGCACTCGTCACGTGAGCGCCCTCATATGGAGCCAGAGTGGAACTGCAACCAGTTCAGAAGCCGGAAGTTTACTGCCAGTGTAACTTCTCCCCTTGTTAGACATTCTCTGGTAATACCTTATGTTGCTCCACCGCCTTTCAGCGCTGCAGTCGTTGTGTTCTGTCTTCCGATTTGTATTTCCACAGCACGAAGATAAGATCTTACGGATTTAAGAAAACCTCCCCGGTCTAATCACATCTGTTATGACATCCTCTTCAAACATTACAATGCTCTTGATAACTTTCGTTAACTCTACAACAAGTAAAATCCACTTCACCAGCTAATTGCTCTTCGACAGCGATGCCATAGAAACATACAGAGCTGCCTACTGCAAAAACAGAAGTTCAAAGACAAAATACTAAAGATGGCTGCGCGCTTGTTTCTCTGGCGCATTAAGTCTTATACGTCTGTCTGGAACGCACGTGCAAACACATCTGGACTGGTACAATTCAGCAATGAAACTACGGAGACATAGTAATTGACTTGGGAAGTATATTTTACATACTATAACATTTTATATTATGTAATAATTATTTCCACCACGCTTTTGTCTTTTCCTGCAAAAATGTTGCATTCCCCCGAGAAACCGCTCGCTCTTAAAAGCATCAAAATATGTTATCCTTTCATCTCTCATTTTTCCATCACCAGTATTTTGAGTGAAAGCAAAAGTTTTGCAAGCAAGTGCAGAAAGCATTGAATAATATGTTTTCCCTCCCATCACCATGTCCCTATAGGGGATCTGTAGTACAAGAGATCCAAAAATAACTCTTCCTGAAATTTTCTGAAAAGTGTTTAGAGTTTTAGTGATGGATGAATAAATATCGGTAGAGTGACATTTAATTTTGAGAGTAGGCCTATTTCCATACAAAAAGAAGCTATTAATAACTGCTGATTTACATGAAGGAAACATGTTATTAAAATGTAATAACAATGTTTTCTCCATGACCGATTATAGCTTCAGAGTATACAGTATACTTATAACTGACAGCAAACACACCCACAGTCTCTGGACATCACGTACTTCATTTGTTTTTTGTGGAGTTCTGTATATATACGTGTGAATGCGGGGACTGTGTGATAATATCTGTGATACAGACAGTTGAAACGATCTGTGGGAGGCCATGTTTTGTTGGCTGTTTACTTCCTCTTTTAAATTGCTTTTTCTGCTGCTTTTTGTCTTTCCTTCAGGGAGCGAGTCATGTAATTAGCTATGATTAACTAGATATCTAATGTGCATGTAATGACGAAATAACCCAAAAATGACACTGAAATATTATGCGCTTAATGGACTCCAGAAGATCGTTAAACACCACAAGGAATTTGTATTCATAATGCTATTTTGCAAACTCTGTGGATTTGCTAGCTCTCCAGGATTCTCTCACATTATAAACTCAATTAAAAATCACCATTTCTGTGCCTGTTTACACCTGCCACTTCATGCATTTTCTTGAATTGGATAGCTATCCCATCGTGAAAAGACCAGGTTAAATGCCCTCTCAAACGCTTTCGAGGTGGATTTAAATCCAATCTCATTAATTACTTATTAGAAACACAGCCATGTTGCAGGATGTTTTGCCACTCAGTCCGACTGAAGGAGCGTGTCCTGTATAACCTCTATTGAAAATACAGGGTTTCATTTACATCATTCATGTAACGTAATTCCTAACTGAATGTGATAAGACAAGAATCATTAGCGGAGCTGTGATCTGCATAATTAGGCATCCAATTAAGAGTGAATGTGTGCATATTTATTAAAAAATATATAAATTAATTGTAAATAGTTCAATTGAGGACTTTACAATGAATTCTTTTACTGTTCTTGTACCCCTCTCCCCACCCATGTTCAAGATATGGTTATGAACTTGGTCAGCAAACATGATGGATTCTCTTGTGTATTTCCGGCGCTAGGCTAACAGCATGTGTCATCTGCACTCAGGGGGCGATATGCAACATAAAACAGGCTTTTTTCCTTTTCTTCTCTCCAACTGAGCCCCCCTGTGCAGCTCCCCTGAAGTTTTAACACACACCCCGCAGAGAGCACACTGGAGATACTGCATCTAGGACCGCCCGTTCCTGCCCTTAAAGTGCCTCCAATCACCAGTGCCAGCCACCTGAACAGCGCCGTCAGAGAGAGGCTGAGCTCCATTTGCTCCATTAGAGGACTATTTTAGTCCCATGGCTGGAGATAATGTCCGCGGTTCGGGCCAGAAAGAGAGGCTTTTGAGGGAAAGGCCGGCAATATCTCAGAGATGGAGCCTCATTTAAGGGGTTGGGGCAGTGATTTGACCCTGAATGGGGCGGAGGGGGGTTGTAATATAGGGCTGATTATAATACCTTCTGAATTACGGTCACTTTCGGCATCCAATCTGTTGGGTCACCGACTCTTTCTCTGCATCTTCCACCCTGTTTCATTCCATTCAGGTATTTTATGTTCACGCACAAGTGAGCATATTACACATATGGTTTTGCATGCAATATATATGATCCGCTCCAGTGCACTGAGGCTTTGTTGAAACATTAATGGACACTTGAAGATTACCAATACACTGCATTTTCCAACACCGGTTGCAGTCGTCTCGGAGGATGTTGGAGAAATGTCAGACAGGAGAAATTAAAGTGCTCTAAAAGTGTCCTGAGCTTGTTACATCCCAAAACAGGAGCGTGTTGTTCCAGCGCTCTGTAAAAACACGGGATAATTTGACGCGCATTACGAGAGACTTCTGCAACAGCTGAGAAATCAGTTGTCAGAACAAACAAAATTGTTCATCAGCATGAGACAGGAAGACAAGACACTGTGAACTGAAACAACAACATGCTGTGGCTACAAACACCAAAACCTAAAGGCCTGTTCACACCAAGGACAATAACTATAACAATTAAGATATAGTTTTAAAATTCATTCCAAATTTAAAAGAATAGCAGAGTACACTCAAACTATAATGATAACGACACAGAGGAATCAATTTCAAAGCGTTTTCTTCCAGCTGATGAACGATAAAAACATTGACCGCCAATTAGAATCCATCCTGCTTTAAAGAGCTCAAGCATTTAAAGCATCAGACAACAAAACTGCAGCAGAAGCTCATAAGAAACAGAACAATTTCGTCCACTAGTGTGTTATCATTATAGTTATCTTTATAGATATCATTCGTGGTGTGAACATACATTAGTGGAACCAGATGGAACCAGAGATGTACCGTCCACACAGACAGTCATATGACAACCACAGCCCGTCAGAACATATTTACATTTTTATATTAAAAGTGAACATTAAATAGCATTTGTATCTCATTTTACTTCTGTAATGTGAATTACTGCTGAGTGAAACAGGATTTTCAATGTTCAAAACGACCTGGCAACAGAACTGAGCGTTCGTGAGCAAAGAAGGAATATTTCAAATGGGATTCTTTCAGCACGTACTGCGATGTATGGAAACTTGTTTGTGCCACGGAATAAAACAATTTAAAAGATAATTGTGACTTTTTATCTTGCAATCCCTAGTGAAAAATAAATATACTAAGATGTATTTGAAATACATTTATTTTATGCTAAGTATACTACAAATAAATGTAAGTATTTATGTACTTAAAATAAATACATTGCAATTGTACTTTTGGTATACTAAATTGATATACTTAAAGTCTGCTAAATTGGAACAACTAATTTTGTACTTATCCAGTTATCCAAAAAATTGTGCTGAAGTTCAACTAAAGATATACTTAAGTATATTTGATTGAGCTAAAGTGGAACTATTGCAAGTATATTATAGGTAAACTTTAAATATCTTGCATTTAAAGACAGAGATCATGCAAGCCTTACTAATAGTGATATTAATCACATTTAGGCTTAATATTAAGAAATGTGCATTGTGCAATAAAGAAGTTTAATTATAATATTTATATCAGTATGTCTCAAGCAATATGTCAGTAAATCTGTTAATGGATTTGTAGTATACTTAGTATTAAATAAATGTATTTTAAATACATTTTGGTATAGGTTTCTTTCACTAGAGATTCTGACTTTTTCTCTCAGAATTGTGATATAAATTGTGATATAAATGCGAGTTATAAAGTCAGAATTGCGTGATATAAAGTCACAATTGTGAATTATGAATTTATCAATTCAATCTATCAATCTATCGATTGTGAATTGTGAGACTTTATGGAAGACTTTATAACTTGCAATTCTGACTTATTTTCTCGCAATCAAAAGTTTATATCTCGCAATTCTGACAAACTTGCAATTGCAAGTTATAAAGTTCAATTCTGAGGGAAAAAATATTGACAATTGTAACTTTATATCACGCAATTCTGAAAAAAAAAGTCACTGTTTATTTTTTATTCTAAGGCGGAAACCAGCTTCCATAGCAATGCCATTGAGACATAAGGGAATGCTAATAGGAATTAATAGGAATGCTAAAGCTAATGCTACCTCTGGACACACCTACATTTAAAGCGTTTTTTAACATAGAATGTGAAGGCTGAAGAAGAAATGTAGGGTGGGGCTTGATTTTGTCCCTGGGGAATTGATTGGATGGTTGTGGTTTGCTATTGGTGGATCTCATGTGAGTGACAGGTTGCCCCGCCCTGAGGCCAGTAAACACATCATCAGAGAAGAGATGTTGCAGCAAGGGGGCAAAGTTATTTTGATTCGAGATTACTAGGGCACATGAATTTCAATAAAATAACGTGCACAAATAATTTATTTATAACAAACACTGCAATATTCCATAAAAAATAAGAATTGTCCATTTTTGATTTCATGGGAACTTTAAAAAAAAAAATATGCAAAACTCCCATCCTCTCCAGGAAAAGCACTGGTTTTCTCACATCAAATAAGTGTGGTTCAACAGGTAGCCATGACAACTCCCAAACTGTTGGATCTGTCAGAACGACTTCAGAGCTTAAATTGAGAGGTAGAGTATGAAATCTGAGTCAAGGGAGGAAGATTCAGAAAATACAACAGCAGAACAGTCGATTGCTTCTGAAATAAAGGGAGTGATTGAGTCTTTTTCTAATCAGACAAATGAAACATCAAAGGCACGAGAGCATTAAAAGTGAGCACCACAGAGAGAGCTGCAAACAGCCTGTCCGAAGAGGAGCCATCAGCACAATTAATGCTTTCAACACCCTGTTTGACAGCATGCAACAAAGACGCATGTGAATACTGCCTGACTGCATCAGAACACAATGCATTTTAATCACGACACTTTGAGATGAACTCACTGAGCCGGTACACCCACACACACTGAAGTTCTCAAACTTCATCTTGGATGGAAACCACAGAAGACGGTCTCCTAATAGCAGCCTTTGAGATTTAAAATGCAAATGATATGCATATGTAGCGGTGTGTTAAACCCCAACAAAAAACGCAGCAGCATATGGCGATGTTTGCTTATTGCTCGAATGATCTCTTTATTAGCGTTTATATTGGAATTGATATCCGAGGCCATAGTGCGTGACTGATTACGTGTCCCAAGAACAGACGCTTTGTTGGGGCGGTCTCTTATAATGGATATTGGATAGATACAATTTGCTCCAACAACAACACAACAAACCCCTCCAATCCCAGAAGCAATTAAATCCCGGATCTCAAGAGAGGCCAGCGCAGTTCTATGCCGTAAGTTTGCAATATTTCCGTTGAAATAATTTTTTGTGAAGTGACCCCACTGCTTGTGAGAGTAGACAATCTTCCAGTCCAGTCATGTCACCGGCGTCCTGGAAAACCTCTAGAGTCTGCAGGTTTTCAGTCGTGATGGCGTTTGGGAATTCTAGCCTTCTTCTCCGCATGCTAATGCTGAGTTTTCCCTCTCTTCACAACCCAGATCAGAATGAATCAATCCCATGGTGCAATCTGTGGTGGTTGCCGTGAGGTCTAATTGGTTTTCATCCCTTTAATAAAAAACTCAATGTGTGCCCGGCAATGGGAACTCGAGCCTGGACTCTATGGATCGATATGGATGCCCACGCAGCATGCTTTTCCCACCATCTATTTAATTATTCACTGTGGCCAGCAGCCCCTCCAGGGCTTTCCAGGGAATGTCAGAGGTACGGATGCAGAGGCAGGCCTGGCTATTGCAGGATCACTGTTGCGTCCCACTCTCTGGAGGAGGAACGTGACACCACATCATGCATACAGCTCACAGAGAACCACATTAATTGGATAGTTTGTTCAAAAATAAACTCACTCTCATGCTCTATACATTTTTGAAGGATTAGATAACATTAAAATCAGTTAAAGGGATAGTTCACCCAAAAATGAAAATTAGCCCATGATTTTCTCACCCTCAAGCCATCCTAGGTGTATATGATTTTCTTCTTTCAGACGAATACAATCGGAGTTATATAAAAAAAAATGTCCTGGCTCTTCCAAGCTTTATAATGGCAGTGATCAGCCATCAAAGTGCATCCATCCATGATAAAATTAAATCCAAACGGCTCTGGCGGGTTAACCCTCTGGGGACTAAGCTCTTTTTGGTCCGTTTTCTCTATTTTTACATTTGGGCTTATAAACTATATTTAATGGAGATGGAACACTATGTGTTTGGTATCTATGGATTCAGAAGACCCTAAGCTAACATAAGCACGCATGTAATATGTTTATAAAGGAAGTATGAGTGAAAATGTACAATAAACTAGAGAATTTCAAAAACGGAAATTCAATTTTTGGCATTTATTTCTGAAAATCACACATCACACAACAATAGTGAACAGTTTTTGAACAAAAAATATATTTGTCAAAGCCTTTGCTTGACATACATGTGTAATTGTTAAATAAAATGTGTAAAGAACAATGAAAATTTTAACTTTATTTACAAATAGTCCCAGGCGTTTTTCTTAGGAATGTTTAGAATTTTCTAAGCAATGCTTTCTCCTCGTCACTCTCCAGTAATTGTTCCAGAGCTTGTTCCACCGTAAATCGTTTACTGCTTGCCATCATAGAAGTGCTAAAACAATAAATAATGCTATAATTGTATGTGTGTGTGTATATATATATATATATATATATATATATTTATATTATAATTGTTCTGTCTCCCTCTCATATCTCTGTGCGCTCTCGCTCCGTAAAGCCTTGTTTATACTCGAAGCGTCCGGTCACTTTCTGTCATCTCTGCCACTCAACGCTGTTTGCGTAATAGTATATAGTACCACCCCTTGCAAGGCTACAGAGTCCTCCGATTTGCTAGAATATGTCATGGTAACCTTCCTCTGATTGGGTAAGAAAAATATTCCTCCATCGGCAATTTTTCCATTGAGTTGTTGCTCGTGAATCTGCCAAACAACATCGATTTCATTGGCCTTTGACGAAGTGGTATTGCGCAACAAGGAAGTGTGTATACAAGCCGGGTAAGTTTGTTATCACTGTTTTCAGCGGAATCTGAGGAAGACGGCAAAAAAGACCGCACCTCTCTATCATTAATAGTTTTTAAGATAATTACACATTTGTAAAAGTATGTCATTTTGGGCGGTACCGCCCAATCCGTCCCCAGAGGGTTAATAAAGGCCTTCTGAAGCGAAGCGATGTGTTTGTGTGAGAAAAATATCCATATTTAAAACTTTATCGACTAAAATAACTAGCTTCCGGCAGACGGCTGTACGCATCGATTTACGGCGAAAGAGTCACACTTGACCTTGACACATTATATTTTTTAATATAACTCTGATTGTATTCGTCTGAAAGAAGAAAGTCATATACACCTAGGATGGCTTGAGGGTGAGTAAATCATGGGCTAATTAAAATGTTTGGGTGAACTATCCCTTTAACTGCATTACAATGTTGAATCAACACTGAACTGACTTGAACTGAATAATTACACTACTGTCTTCTTTAGAGCTGAATTTAACTGTTTACTTGACTAATCATTATTTCCCTTTATCACTGTGACGCAGCTTTGAAACGATCTGTATTCTATTCCCCATTGTAAGTTTATGTTAACTAATGCATTAAATGAGTAGTTCACTTCAGAATTAAACATTTCCTGATAATTTACTCAACCCTACATCATCTAAGATATTCATGACTTTCTTCAGTCGGAAAAAAATTAAGGTTTTTGAGGAAAACATTCCAGGATTTTTCTCCATTTAGTGGACTTCAATGGGGTCCAACGGTCTGAAGGTCCAAATTGCCGTTTCAATGCAGCTTCAAAGGCTCTAAACGATCCCAGCCGAGGAAAAGGGGTCTTATCTAGCGAAACAATCTGTCATTTTCTATAAAGAATATAATATATATACTTTTTAACCACAAATGCTCATCTTACATTAGCAATAGGATGCGCCACGCATTACGTAATCACTTTGAAATCTAATTTTCTCCTCCAACTTCCAAATCGTCTGACATTGTTGTTTTACCTTTTATTTATTTATGTTTTTTATAAAGGGCGTTTGACTTAGACTTTGCACGCTCGCTTTGTAAACACTACGTCTGTGCTTCCGCCTATGTCACGCGTGACCTTTCAACGTGGTTAAGTAATGTGTGGCACATCGCAGAGCTAGTGCAAGACGATCATTTGTGGTTAAAAAATATATAAATGTTTAATTTTTTTTAGAAAATGCTGATGGTTTGGCTAGATAAGACCCTTATTCCTCGGCTGGGATCGTTTAGAGCCTTTGAAGCTGCATTGAAGCTGCAATTTGGAGCTTCAAACTGTTGGACCCCATTGAAGTTCAATATATGGAGAAAAATCCTGGAATGTTTTCCTCAAAAACCTTAATTTCTTTTCAACTGAAGAAAGAAAGATTTGAATATCTTGGATGACGTTGGCGTGAATAAATTATCAGGAAATTTTAATTCTGATGTAAACCAATCCTTTAACTAACATTAACTAATGAGACCTTATTGAAAAGTGTTACCATTTTTACCATTTACCATTTTTAAAAATTTACCATTTTAAGAATATCCTATACATTTTTTCAACATGATGAAAGTGAATGAAAACTGGGGCAGTTAAGAGGATTCAGTCATACTGAATGAATCATTCTTCTGTGTTGAAATACCAAAATACTGTCTGAGTAGGTACTACATTTGAAAAAGAACATACTATGCAACTGTTTAAAAAATATTATGAGTGAGTGTAGTATGAATGAAATTCAGATGTAGTACAGTTAATAAATCCTCTCCCGTGGCCTCATGGGATGGTAAAGTGTCTAGCGGATGTGCACTTAAGAATCTCACAGGAAGTAGTAGGTCATCCAGGTACGCATCCGACGCCTATTGTTTGATGTATACTGTGAACAGGACGCAGGGTCCGATTTTTTTTCAATGAATGGGTTTGATCCAGTTTACAAAACTGGTCTAAATGATTCAGTCATAAATCACTTATTGAATGATTTGGTTATTAAAGGAGTAGTTCACTTTTTAAACTTTTGCTGGTAATTTATTCACCCCCATGCCATCCCAAGATGTCCATGTCTTTCTTTCTTCAGTCGAAAAGAAGTTAAGGTTTTTGATGAAAACATTCTAGAATTTTTCTCCATATAATGGACTTCATTGGGTACCAAACAGTCCAAGGTCCAAATGACAGTTTCAGTGCAAGCCAACATGAAGCCAACTGAGCAAAGAAGCGAAATTGAAAGGCAGAGGATTTACGGACTTGACAAAAAGAGACATATATACGTTATATATAGAGAGAGAGATTATTGCTAGTTTTTGGAAGAGTTTGAGTAGATTTTGAGAGTAGTTTAGGAGTAGTGTAGATAGTTTAGGTAGTTTAGGAGTAGATTTAGATAAACTGTTTTGAGGAGTGGCACAGATAAAAAATAAAAATAAAAAAAAACGCTTGATATTTGTTGTAAATAGTTGTATGTATAGTTTGATTTTGTGTTCATTTTACCTTTTGTATGGTATATTTGCACTATGGAGGAACCCCTCTTACTCAAGGAATGAAATCCCTGTAATGTAGCTATCTATGTAATTGTACATGAAGTGTTTTGTAGAGTTTCTAAGCAAAACAGAAAGAAAAAACGCCTATTGCCACACCTGCTTTTTGCTGCATATTGTTTAATTTTATCTCAATTTTACATTTTTTATGTTGTATTTGCACTATATGTGGACCCTCATACTCTGGGAATGCAAGGCCTAAAATATAGCTCTCTGTATAATTGTGTGTACAACATTTTTTTTAAAGGGGCTGAGCTAAAAATAAAGAAAAAAGGCCTATGGCTACACCTGCTTTTTTTTGTAAATCATATTGTTTTTGTATATAGCTTGATTATATCTGAATTGTACCTGTATATGTTGACATTTACAACTTGTGTTTACATTTTAAACCTTTTAAAATGCTTCATTGAGCATGTTTTTTTTTTGTAGTAGAAAAATTATAATTTTTCTATTCGGATTTTGTGTTTTTTGTGTGATTTTGGGTCCAGTATGTTGATACAGTACATCAAAGTGAAAAACTAATTGTCTGATCATATAGGTGATGTTGTGCTGAAAAAGAATTATACCAAACATTGGTATGGTAAACATTTGTTTATGTTGCAAAATTAAAAAAAAATAAAAGTACTCAAAAACGGCCAAAATAGCCCAAGACTCCAAAGGGTTAAGCTGCAACGCATTTTTTTTTTTTAGAAATTTGAACTAATTGCTAATATATATATATATATATATATATATATATATATATATATATATATATATATTAGTTAAATAGCAGTCCCAAACTAGTTTTTGTTAATACAATGTTGATATGAGCCACCACAGTCATTTAAAAATATATAAAAAATATAAAAAAGAAAAAAATAAAGTGTCATTTGGGGTTTACAGAAACAACAGTTACCATGGTGAATTCACAATACTAACATGAACTGTTAATGAAATGTATGGAAACTGCTTACCTGCATGCAAATCCTTCCCAGCTAACACACAATGTACCACTTACGTAATTTTAGGTACTTTTTGGTAATTTCATGACTTACTAATTGACAACATAACTATGCATGCTCATAATTTCTTTTGAGCTTTATTTATAATGAAGTGATATACAGCACGCACCCCCGCATTTGCTGATGCAATCGAAGAGCTCAGTATAACGGCTGACAGGACAGGGAAGTTTGTTTTTCTGTGGTGAGAAATTTTTTCTTGTAACAAGTTAGAAAAAAATGACACTGACATATAGCTGACACAGGGGATTTATAATCAAAGACCCCAATTTAATGAGGGTTCGGGATCCCCTGAAAACAATTTATATTTCTCTGATCTACATATGTGCATTTAAAGACGTTTGAAGGCCAAAAAACTGGATAAGAAATAGCTGTCAGTGGGCAGTAGATTCTTTCTCTTTCTCTCAGTCTCTGCCTCTCCCCCTCCTAAAGCTGAGCTTTGACTGATAATCTTTTTATTTTCATCTGTGTCAGTGAAGAAAGTATAGGGTCAACTGATATTTAGCCAATATGTTTTATGAATCATATTCAAATTAATAAGTTAGTTTACTGAAGGTTACGAATGCTAAATAAAGAAGTTTATTGAATTCATTCACAATATGTACACATTCATTATTTGTCCCCTCACATTGACAGTTATTAAATATTACATTACATGAATCACGAAAATTATATAATTATCCTAAATCAGCTGTCAAATATGAAATGTTTAGCTTAGCTACTTCTTATCTTGCACTTTCTGACTGTCAACTGAAGTTATAGGAGAGGAAGAATTTTCTAAACTCGTTAAATCATCTAAATCGACAACATGTATGTTAGACCCTATACCGACTAAGCTATTCAAAGAGATGCTTCCAGAGGTCATAGATCCTCTTCTTAATATCATTAAGTCATCTTTGTCATTATACGTACCAAAAACTTTTAAGCTGGCTATGATTAAACCACTTGTTAAAAAAACACAACTTGATCCCACAGAATTAATCAAATACAGGCCGATCTCGAATCTACCTTTTCTGTCAAAGATACTAGAAAAGGCAGTATCCTCACAACTATGTTCCTTTTTAGAAAGAAATGGTATCTGTGAGTTTTCAGTCAGGATTTAGACCGTACCATAGTACTGAGACAGCTCTCATCAGAGTCACAAATGATTTGCTCTTATCATCCGATAGTGGTTGTATCTTGATCTTAGTGCTGCATTTGACACCATTGACCACAACATTCTTTTAAATAGACTAGAAAATTTTGTTGGCATTAGTGGAATTGCACTAGCATGGTTTAAATCATAAATCATACTTATCTGACCGTTGTAGCAGTAATAAATAAAGAGATGATTTATCGATCAAAAGTTCAGTATGGTCTACCACAAGGCTCAGTACTAGGACCGTTGCTGTTCACTCTGTACATGCTACCCTTAGGAGATATCATTAAGAAGCATGGCATGAGTTTTCACTGTTATGCTGATGATACTCAGCTCTATATTTCTTCACGCTCTGACGAAACCTACCAATTCACCAAATTAACGGAATGCATAGCTGATATAAAAAACTGAATGACTAGTAATTTCCTACTGTTTAAGGCGAGACACTACAGGTGAATAGGGTAAAATTTTTAACTTACAGATATCACCATGAAACTTTACCAGTTGATTACTCACATGAATTGGAGAAAAAAATGTATTGCAAGTTTTTTGTAATTTTTTGTTTAAATATGGTAATCAGGCTATATCTAATTAAATATGCGCTAATTTGCCTATATTTTTAAGTGACGTTTTTTGAAGATGAAAAAAACAAGGTTCAAAATTATTGTTGCATTTTGTTGATATATTCAATAAAAAGACATTTTCAGAGGGGATTATGAATATCTCCTTTTGTTACCCTGTAAATCAGAAAATACTGCCAATAGTCTTAAAAAATTGATTTCCGCCCTATTTTTAGGCATAAAATGTCATATAAATCAGGCCAAAAATGATATATCAACAAATCCCTCTGAACAAACCTTCACAATATAGTTAGGAATAGGACTGTAAAGTTTGGTGTATGTAGGTGCTACTGAAGTGGAAAATCGTCACTAGGAGTGTGAGAAAAAACTCATTTTGAGAAAATGGCCTTTAAAGATTTGTATGGCGAAATTCCACTAATTTCTATTGAAAGCCATGAATTACAGACAAAATATGCTTTAGGTACAAGTAAAATCAATGTATCACACTGTTTAACATCCAAAACTCATCATTGCTTCATCCATCACTGATCATAACATCCAAAACAACACTTCAACACATCAAAACAACACATCAACAGTCCATCACACAGATGAATATGTTTCTGCCTGAGGGACTCACAACCACTTTAGGATCCCACAATTACAGATTTGTTAAGTATTATATAGTAATTATATTATACAAAAACTGAAATGTGTTGAGTAATGTAATTGTTTTGTATATATAGCGTGTAAAGTATAGTATTATGTGATGCATGTATATAATGTCAGAGCGCATCACGTGATGATTCTGAACGAATCACGTTGTCAGAAATTGGCATTAGCCAATGAGATGCGCATTTCGAGTTAAATCGACGGTTTTACTTTCAAGATTGGTTGCTGATAAACAGGAAATGACCATATTTGGATCAGATAGCGTTGCAAAGGAGAAAGAGAGCTTTCTAACGGTGTGTGTGATGACAGGGTGCAGACAGCGATCGCGGAGCAGCAGGATGATTTAGAACCCCAACTTTTGATGAATTTATGTGAAATCTACACATGCAAACAGACAAGGTGTAGTAAAATAAAGACCTAAATGTGTATTTTGGACTTTTTTTCAGCACAAGTCTGAAAGAAGACATGTTATTGAAGACAAATAGCCCAAAATCTCAAAATTGACCAATGAAAAAAAAACGATGTTTTTGCCTGCCGTGTCTCGCCTTAAATCTGAAAAAACAGAGATTCTAATTATTGGACAAAAAAACTTCCTCACATACTAGCCTAGAACACTGTTTAACACTTGATGGCTGCTCTGTCAAGTCTTCGGTTAGGAACCTTAGTATGCTCTTTCATACCAATCTTTCATTTGAAAGTCACATGTCTATTATCTGTAAAACCGCATTTTTCTATCTTAAAAATATATCTAAATTACGTCATATGCTCTCAATGACAAATGCGGAACAACTAGTTCATGCGTTCATGACATCAAGGCTAGCTAGATTATTGTAATGCTCTACTGGGTGGTTGCCCTGCACGCTTAATAAACAAACTACAGCTGGTCCAAAACGCAGCCGCTAGAGTTCTTACCAGAACCAGGAAGAATGACCATATTAGCCCGGTTCTGTCAACACAGCATTGGCTCCCTATTAAACATCATATAAATTTTAAAATATTGCTGATTGCTGATAGCTCCCCACTTCTTGAGCGAGCTCTTAATGCATTATAGCCCGTCACGTCTATTGCGATCTCAAAATTCCGGCCAGTTGATAATACCTAGGATATCTAAATCGACTGCTGGCGGTAGATCCTTTTCCTATTTAGCACCAAAACTTTGGAACAGACCTCCTAACATTGTCCGGGAAGCAAACACTCTGTCAGTTGAAATCTAGACTAAAAACACATCTTAGACCTAGCATACACACACATTATAGACTTCTATAATTCAATGTTAGGCTGCATAGATTAGGTCAGCCGGATCGGGGAACACTTCCCCTTAAATCCTGATGTACTTTTTGCATTATAAGAAGGATGGCGTCTACGCTAATATTAGTCTCTCTGTTTATCCCGAGGTTTAGCACAGACTGCCGGATCCAGGCCGTATCCGGATCTGATGAAGGACCTGCACCTGGACACGACGACGACGCAGTCTTGAAGTGTCAACTAGTCTCTCCACTGTGAAGGCCTCCTTCCCTTTACCTCTGTACAGATAAAATTTTGTCGGGATAATTCCGGTTCACGTGGCCACGCGGAAGTGATAAAAAGTCGCTTGAAAAATTTATAATACAGATATATTTTTCAAGGCTTGTACCTTGGAAACTATTTCATGGTTTGCGTTCTCGAGCCACCAATCACTGTTTTGTGCAAATGAGAGGCCGGATCGCATTAAGGGTTTTCTGTTAGAACAGTGTCGTGTTAGCGGCCCCTAAGTTAATAACTAATGATCGTTTCGACGGAAGTGAATCAATCAAAACTAACTTTAGCTAGACAATAACTTTATTCTAGAGCTGCTGTAAAGTCAAAACAATCTCTGATACTTTAATTTCCTATTATCACTGTAAAGCTGCTTTGAAACAATCTATATTGTTAAAAGCGCTATATAAATAAAGGTTACTTGACTTGACTTGATTGGTCATCTCAAATATTTTGTCAGTGACGAGTGGTGACAGATCGCAGAGGCAGCTCAGATGAGAAAATACGGGTGCTGTGTAATATCCTTCCAGCACTAAAGTAGAGTTAATACTATTATGCAATTATTTCACAACATTTATTATAGCCTATACACCTCTTTGACTGCACACTTCACGACCCACTAAAGAGGAACATTGCTTTAAAATTTCAGCTTTTGTGTTCAACTGAAAAAAGAGAAAGTACATTGATGTAACTTTGGAAAGAGTTTGGTTCTGGTTCTTGAGTCTGGTTCTTGTCAACTTTCCCACTGATGCAGAGCTGGTCGTTTCTCATGGGTCGTCTCAGCACTGCAGCTCTGAATGCTTAGAGAATGAGGCAGAACAGGAGAAGTGCACCAAAGCATCTCTACAACACCTGCCAAGTGCTTTCCCGCACAATGTCTTCAAATTGAGCTTCAGCTCTCTGTAGAACGCTTGTCATGCCTTTTCCTCCGAGCTTTTCTTTCCATGAATCTGTTTTAAGGGTCCCAGCTACTCTTATCTCGGCTCTACAACCCCCTATTTCCCCATTTTTGCTAGCTCTGTCTTTCTGCCTCCCTCTTTCTCACTTACTCTGTCACATATCTTCAACCCACAGTCTCATTAATAACACATTCTTGTGAACTGAAATTTTATCTTATATAAATGAAAAACAGAAAAAGAAAAAAGTGCTCTACTCAAATGCTTTTATTTGAGCAAGAGTGTGGACTACACCGTGGAGCCGCTGCGCTTTGCAGGATTGTTGGAGATTTTATGTTCTGACCATGACACTGCTGAATCACGTTCAAGGGAAGTGACTGCCAGCGTAATCCTGAGCAAACAGATCAGATCCATCCTCGATTTTACAGCCAAAGCCAAGCCCACACAGTCGTTCTCTAAAGCAAAATGCGATATTTGGTTTTGATGATATTTTTTTCCCCACCAGCTTTAACCTACTTAAAAAACTTGCAAAAGAGTCACATGCACTTGAGAGCAGTCCTGCTTACTCACTAATGCAATGTTCTGAGTTCAATATACTCAATCTCCAATCACAGCTTCTGTGTAATGCTGTCAGTTACAACACACAACAATTTGAACCCACGCTATATGGCAATCTAAGGCCCTGTTTCACAGACAGGTCTTAGATTAAGACAGGATTAGGCCTTAGTTCAATTACAACAATTAAGTAGCTTTTATAAACGTGCATTCGAAAAATGCATTACAGGTGTGAACCTTGAGCTGGCACTGACATATTTTAAGATGCTCAGTGCAAGATGCTTTCAGTTAAAACAGCTCAAACATTCATTTTAGTCTGAGAATATCTTAAAATCAATAATTGTATCCCTTAAAACTCATCTTTGATCAACAAAATGACAAAATAACAATACAAAAAACTCTACACCCTTGCCTCATTTAGTATACGCGGTTTAATGAATATGCAAATGAGCCCCGTCTCCACTCACTCACTCACTCAGAGATCCACTCGTTGATGATCACACGTTGATCTGATTGGTTACAAGGTAGTTTGTGACGTCAGAAACACCAGCGATTTCAAACCGTGTTTTTGAGACTGTCTTTGGTTCACTGCAGTTTTAAGGAGAAAATACTCAGCAATGCTGTCGACTTATGAATTTACACAAGGTTTGTCTTAAAGCATATTAAAAACTCCACATAGACACATAAACAACATTAAAAGCTTGATTTTCACCACAGGTGGACTTTTAGCCTTATCTGTGAAACCAGGGGTAAATGTTTCTAAAGACAACATTTTGAAAATATGACCACATATATTGGACATTATATGTGATAACATGAGACAAATTGAAATGAATAAATAATAATCAGTTACCAAACACGTCCATGAAATTTTTCAACTCATGTCATGACCAAGTGGAGCTAGTAACCACGGTAACCTTTGCGTGATGCCTGCAAGCATTATGCTAGTAACACATAATCAGAAGTTCAAGGATAAATGACATGATGTCACTGAATCTATTCATTTATTAAAAAGTATTTTTATACAATTTGAATAATTATGCAATTTATAAGTACTGTACAAAGACGCAAATATGCCTCTTATATGATGATCATGCTTTTTAAAAATGAAATTCATTCATAATGAAAAAGCCAAAAGGAAGTAGTTTGACAATACTGCATTAAACACGACAAAATCAAGTTAAGTTTAGGTTGTAAAAAGTCATGTAGTGTGATTACCTAAAAACTTAATGATATTTATGATTTAAAAGTTCAAGATATTTGTATAGTAAAAAAATAAATTTACTTTTAAGAAAATTATTCAGATGTGTAAACAAGCATGCATGCAAGATTTAAGGAAAATGTTTTACATTGTAACATCACATGATATTTTTACAATTTTACAAGCTGAACACAGAATACCATTTGACTACAAATAGTACATTTCTGTGCTTTAATCTCAATTTTTCAAAAGAAGCCTATTGGCAAAATATGTAAATAATTTATGCAAGTGCATTAATAAACATATAAGCTTCACATGTCTGCTTTTTACCAAGATGCATGTACTAGTCCATGTAATAACAGCATGTCACAGATGCTGTTGATTGAGCTTCATTAATGGAGAGTTTTAAGAGAAATATGAACTACAGGCTATATTGCACATTCATACCTTATTAGAAGTGGAGCTAATGTTCGTCAAGTTTTCCCAAAAGTACCTTTCATAAATGCGTCTTTACACTCCTATATCCCTGAATGAGGGCTTTTTTTCTATTGAGAAGCACAAAAGTTACTCCTACATACTGTGCAATATTTCTCAGGTTTTGGTAAGAAAGTGACTAATAAATGTCTAAGTACTTTGAACAAAACTCAGAATAAAGAAGCAGTACTTGAGGCTTGAGAACTCCAGCAGTGCAGTTGAAGCCTTGTTTGAAATCTCACCCGAGAAGCCAAGACTTCAGGCTGCCAACACTTTAAAAAAATAATGTTTTATTTGCAACTATGGTTCCATAAAGAACATTTCACATCCATAGAGCCTTTCCATAGCACAAAAGGTTCTTTAGATTGTTATATTGGTCTTCATACTAAGGAAAAAAATGGTTCTTCTATGGCATTGCTTTGAACTCTTTTTTGGAACCTTTATTTTTTAAGAGTGAGGGACTAACTAAGAGAAAACTAGATTTAGTGTCACAAATCTAATCTTGAACTCAAATGCAATGGACAGAATAGAAACTCTGACTGAGGTACAAAATGCAAAAGTGCAACCATTAAAATTCAAAAACATCCCAACAGGCCACCGTGCAAATCCAAGCAAATTTAAATCAATCCAAAAATAATAGAAAAGGTTTTAGCATGGTATCAGCGCTGGTGTTTAACCGCTGTACCCAGCATGCTCTGCCTTGGCATGTGCATTCGTTCTAATAAAGCAAAACCTAATGAAGCTAATTCATCATCAAGCTAGGGAAAACACGGCGACGGCTCACGTGATGAGCCCCGTCAGGGAACATATGTTGCCCAAAATGAAAACTACCACTGCTGCCAACCGAAATGACACGTTTCAACAAGCAGATTGGTTGAGACACAACCAGAGCCTCGAACAGAAAGAAAATTAATTATTCGAACACTCTCAACGCTAATGAGGCATTCCATGTGTGCTTCGATATCACCTCAGCCCTTGGTTCAATTAGTATGTAACATCTGGATTAGTCTCGGAGTCATTTAAATTGGATTGATATAAATGCCACTAAATGAGCAACAAGGACATTGTGTGGCATTTAGTGCCTCTTGTTTCATTATAGGATAAAAGAGACATTTGAATTGCCCTTCTTCAAATATTCAGATATTTTTGAATGGAGTACTGCATTATTTAGATGAGTAAAATTGTTAGTCATTGAATATAAAGTGGCTTTAGAAGTCTATTGTTTTATTTCTATAAACTTTAAGAGGATCTTGACGAGCTCTATTAGTATAGAACATTTCCTTTATACAGAATTTATGTCAGGGACATGCCAATTTTCTTTTGTCATTATTATTTTTTATTTAATTACATTTGATGTATTGATATAATGTTTATTTTTACTTAATGAATCTAATACTTAATATATTAATAATAATATATTAAACATTAACTTAAATTGACAGCCCGACTATACAGAAAAAAATAAAAAAGGAAACTGTAATTTAGTAATATAATGTATAACATTTTTATTCAATAAAATGTGTTATATAATTAACTGATATAATTCATTCATTAAAATTAAATGAACATTAAATTGACAGCCCTAGGGGTTAACCCCCTGGGGTCGGCCTTTTTTTCTTATCAGTGCAAAAGAAACTCGAATAACTCCGTCGATTTTTGTCAAACAGGCAAGTGTTATACATCATTAAAAACTGTTAAATGTCTTCTTTTTTTGTGTACACTAATAATAAAAACAAAAAGTTTTGTTTTTCGTAAAATAAAGAAAAAAAACATGATGCACTTTCTGTCTTCTCTCTCAATGTGAAGTTCATTCTGAAACGCGATAGAAAATTATCTGTAACTCAGCCAATACTTGCCATCCACACATGAAAGTAATGTCTTTACAAAGCTTGAAGTCTCCTTTTTTAAATGAGGTAAATCATATCAAAAACAAATATTCTCGGGTTAAGAAATCCGTATGAAAGCAACGACATGTACAGTTTCTCCAACTTTAATGTGACCACACCCCCACAAGCGTGAGCTGTTCTCATTCAAATGATCCACGTGAAGGAACGCAGAGCTGTTAACGCCATCATCAGCTCGAAACAAAGAATCAGCGACTCCAGGATTTCTCTGCTTTTCATCAGTTTGGAAGACTGTTTGTGCTGTGGATTTACCTCAGAGATTTACCTTTGGCATGTTTAGACCTGTGTTTACTGTTAAATACTGTGTTTGTGGATATCTGCTCAAACGTAGATGTATAATGTAACTATAATGTTTCATAGTTTGGAGCGGCTCGATCGCTGCACGCGCTGAGTTTGGGTCTGAGTCACGCTGTGTGTTTGAAAATTACACATTAGGCTTCACGCCAAACTCATCTCATTTCATAACGAATAGAAATATTTGAAGAAACATATGATAAACAATATATGTTTGTCTTGTGTAGTGTTACTGAAGTGTTCATTTTTAACGATTTATAGGCTGCCTGCTATCTAGGCTACTGTTATTATTTTATGCAGCCCTACACATGCCTATATACAAGGCACAACAAACTAGGTGTTCATATATATTTACAAAATACATATACATATATACACTGCCGTTCAAAAGTTTGGGGTCGGTAAGATTTTTTATGTTTTTAAAAGAAGTCACTTATGCTCACAAAGGCTGCATTTATTTGATTAAAAATACAAAACAAACCCAGTAATATTGTGAAATATTATTTCAATGTATCTCAGCTGTTTTCTGAGTTTTCTATGTGAATATATAGTAAAAAGCTTAATTTAATCCTGTGATCAAAGCTGAATTTTCAGCATCATTACTCCAGTCTTCAGTGTCACATGATCCTTCAGAAATCACTATAATATGATGATGTGATGCTCAAGAAACATTTATGATTATTATCAATGTTGAAAACAGTTGTGCACCTTTTTTTTTAGAATTCTTTGATGAACATAAAGTTAAAACAACAGCATTTATTTGAAATAGAAACTTTTGTAACATTATAAATGTCTTTACTGTCACTCCTTGATGAATAAAAGTATTGATCCATTTTATTTATTTCCCCCCAAAAAAAAAATTCTTACTGATCCCAAAGTGTTGAACGGTAGTGTTTAATGTTACAAAAGATTATTTTTCAGATAAATGCTGTTCTTTTGAACTTCCTATTCATCAAAGAATCCTGAAATAAAAATGTAAATAACTTTTTTCAACATTGATGATAATGAAAAATGTTTCTTGAGCATCAAATCATCATATTATAGTGATTTCTGAAGGATCATGTGACACTGAAGACTGGAGTAATGATGCTGAAAATTCAGCTTTGATCACATGAATAAATTACACTTTACTATATATTCACATAGAAAACAGCTGAGATACATTGAAATATTATTTCACAATATTACTGGGTTTGTTTTGTATTTTTAATCAAATAAATGCAGCCTTTGTGAGCATAAGTGACTTCTTTTAAAAACATTAAAAATCTTACCGACCCCAAACTTTTGAACGGCAGTGGGTGTGTAAATATATATGTATATGTGTGTGTATATATGTGTGTGTGTGTGTGTGTGTGTGTGTGTGTGTGTGTGTGTGTGTGTGTGTGTGTGTGTGTGTGTGTGTGTGTGTGTGTGTGTGTGTGTGTGTGTGTGTGTGTGTGTGTGTGTGTGTGTGTGTGTGTGTGTGTGTGTGTGTGTGTGTGTGAAAAATCTAAAATGTATTCCCAGAATCGTGCAGCCCTATAGTTTGTCTTGATATCAACATGTTTACAGGTGTTTATTTATTTATTTTTTAGAAAAAGACCAGATGCCACTGGATGAGTCCTGCTGACTTCAACATCGACACACAAAAAGTCCCAAAGATATGGAAAACTGCAGAAATTGTACCACTTCCTAAGATTCCTAAACCAGATGGACTGGATGATTTTAGACCAGTAGCACTCACTTCAGTTGCTATGAAATGTTTTGAGCGGATTATTTTAACTCATCTTAAAAAACAAACCAAAAAACACATGGATACATTACAGTTTGCCTATAAAGAGAAAAGAGGTGTGGAAGATGCAGTAACAACCCTCTTGAATGGAATTTATAGACATCTTGAAACTCCTGCCTCTTATGTTCGCGTCCTATTTGCAGACTTCTCCTCAGCTTTTAACACTGTTCAGCCACACATGTTATTAGAGAAGCTGACACTTATGGGTGTAAACCTTAATCTGGTAAAGTGGATTCAGGACTTTTTAACAGGCAGACTACAATTTGTGAGAGCGGGTCACAGTCAGTCAAAAATCATTATGACAAACACAGAAGTGCCACAAGGATGTGTTTTATCACAGTTGTTATTTATTCTGTATACAAATGATTGTGTCAGCCATCATTCCAAAAGTTCATTGATCAAGTTTGCAGACGATGCAGCCTTGGTTGGGCTTTTAACAGATAATGAACAGGACTACAGAACTGAGGTTGACCACTTTTATGAATGGTGTAGTGAAAACTCACTAATTTTAAACGTTTCAAAAACAAAAGAAATGGTCATTGACTTTAGAAAAAAGCCCCCTCCATTGCAACCTGTTACTATTAATGAGAAAGTTATTGAGATTGTAGAGGAGTATAAGTACTTGGGTACTATTATTGATCATAAACTCACTTGGTCAGCCAACACATTAGCAAGATACTCAAAAGCACAACAACGGCTCTTTTTTTTAAAGAAAATTGCGCAGTTTTAATGCAGAGACTAGCACCCTGACATTGTTTTATTTGACCTTTATTCAGAGTGTGGTGATTTTTGCCATCCAGTGTTTGGGTCTTTCTATCCAGAACAGGAACATGCTGGATAAGGTGACAAAAATGGGTAGGAAAATTACTGGATCAGATGTCAAAAGCATCACAAATCTTACTGACCAGCATTCCCTCAATTTGGCACTGAGGATACTGGAGGATCCATTGCACCCACTTCACACAGAATTTTCCCTCCTCCCCTCTGGATGTAGATTCAGAATTCCCCGAACAAAAACTAAACGACATATTACATCATTCGTGCCGAGGAGCATTCAATTATTAAATGGATCATCTATGGGCACATAGATTTATTTTAAATGTGCATTATTGAATATATATATATATTTATTGATTCCTTTAAGCTGTTGAATATTTTAGATGTGTATTATTTATATATTTATTCTATGTTTGTTGTGGTTATGTTTATTGTGGTTCCCATGAGTGTAAAACAAATTCCCCTCGGGGCAATAAAGGTTTCATTCAATTCATTCATTCACATGAGTCTCTGTACATGAACATGGTAAAATGAAAAGTCAAACACCTTGGACATGACAGGTATGTAGGCTACTATGTTTCAGGAATGGCACAAATATGCTTGACTGTTTAAGTCTTTTTCTTTAGATCAGTGTGTTTACTAATGTGCTTTCTTCCTTTGTTGTGTATCTTTGGATTATGTTGTGTTGTAAATAAATCCAGACAATCTAAAAGCCATTCTTTTTTTTAATTTCTCCTCATTCTCTGTGCAAGGCTCCTCATGATGATCGGGCCTGATAGCACCTGATAGGGCCATTAGGGGAGGGTCTTTGTCTTTCTCAGGTGTAAAATGCATTCATATTAATGAGAGATCACGCCTCCTCGCATAAAGCTGTCATACAAATTTGAAATCAATATATTGTCTTATCTAAATGAGTATGCAGGATGATTTTCACATAGTTTTGGAGCAAATATTCTAGGCTACATGATACAATTTTCAAAAGTCTTGTGAAGAAATAATCACTGTGGGTTTTATGACCTTATTTCAGTGACATTTGTTTTTTGTTTTTACACAAAACTCGCATAAACATTATTATCTTAAAACTCCAAACTTTTACATACATGCTGCTGACATATTACTGTAGCAGAGTTTGTGCTGAATACAATGTAATAAGACTTTAGCCATGAAAATGTCACAAGTAACAGAAATAAGCACAAATGTCAGAGCATGTCAGAAAACCTCCAGCACCCAGAAAACCCCTCAGACCTCAGAGGGTTATAAACATTAAGAAGACTTATTGAAAGAAAGAAAGAAAGAAAGAAAGAAAGAAAGAAAGAAAGAAAGAAAGAAAGAAAGAAAGAAAGAAAGAAAGAAAGAAAGAAAGAAAGAAAGAAAGAAAGAAAGAAAGAAAGAAAGAAAGAAAGAAAGAAAGAAAGAAAGAAAGAAAGAAAGAAAGAAAGAAAGAAAGAAAGAAAGAAAGAAAGAAAGTTTAGAGATCATTTTTGAGTGAACTTTCCTTTCAATTAGCAAGATTTATTTTCAGCTGAAATACTTCGTTTAAATGAGCTGCACCTCATCACTGGTTTTAAACTCAATGGTGTCAAACTCCTTTCATCCACCAGTAATTTAATTATAACTTCAGAGACTCATTATGAGACTATCTTTCCTGTATTCCAGACCGGAATCTTTTTGGTAGTCTTGAGAAAGTCTGCATATAAAGCAGGTCCACTAGCTCTCAGTCAGGTGGGTGTGTGTGTGTGTGTGTGTGTGTGTGTGTGTGTGTGTGTGTGTGTGTGTGTGTGTGTGTGTGTGTGTGTGTGTGTGTGTGTGTGTGTGTGTGTGTGTGTGTGTGTGTGTGTGTGTGTGTGTGTGTGTGTGTGTGTGTGACAAAACAGATGGAAGCACAGGGGCGTCCCACTGTACCACACACAGATCCAATTCTGCCACCGCAATCGGCATTCCTTTCAGTTTCGCAGACTTCACGCTCGGCCCGGAGCAGTTATCAGCTCAAGAAAGGGTTCACTCTGCCAGTCATGTCTGGGCAATTTAGCCACAAAGAACAGGAAGCAGATCCTTTTTTCTTAGAGAAAGAAAGAGATTCTGCACATGAGTCAAAGGCAGATGCAGAGGAAGCCAATTGGATAGCAGAGAAATAGAAAGATGTGTGAAGATAACCTCGTGTTCGTCACACATTAAGGAGCCATTAGTGATTTAGAACGATTAGCACAGACTATGCTGGGAAGTTGACGAGTCATTAAAACTATAAAGTTTGGGGTGGTGATGGTGCAGTGGATAAGACACATGCCTTTGGTGTGAGAGACCCGGGTTCGAATCCACTGTGAGACACAGAAATTGAATCTGAAAATTGATTATATCATTATAGATAATTATATTGTTGCATAAAAACTCATAACTTCTAGCCTGGCTCCACCCTCCTACGTACTACTACGTACTCAATTTTCATTTTCCTTCAGTACTAGGTCTGGGATTGTGCTGTAGTCTTTGGTTTTCTCCGACCAATATTTTACCGGCCAATCAGTGAACAGAGGGAGTGGCTGAGAACGATGACGTTGATGTTGTGCGTTATTTTGAGTAGAGATGCACCGATTACAATTTTCTTGGCCGATTCCGATTTCCGATTTTTCATGAGTTTGGCCTGCCGATACCGATTTTAGCCGATTCCGATTTCATTTTTTCTAACCACTTCACAGCAAACACAAATATTTATTTTCTGTCTTTTCTTTAATAGAACATTTTACATAGAACATTGAACATTTTTGAACAAATTAAATAAAATAGAACTATATAAATTATTACTCCTGGTGTGGGAAATCCACAAATATCTGAGTGCAGTGTTATGGTATGGAAGAACCATTTTCTTTTCCATATATTCAACTAAAAACATAAAAGTGATATTTACTTATTTAGGAAACTAAACTTCTGCATGAAAACAGTTAATGGCAATAAAATATTATATAAATAGCAAATAAAAATAAAATAAATATAGCCTTGCAGTATAAAGATGTTTCTCAAAACACACACACACACACACACAGGCCTATTGCAATCACTTGTACATCAATGGCAAGTATTATTTTGCAAACAGTTGTTCTCTCGTCTGCCACATGTCCAGCCAGGCTAAACAATCACTTTAATTGAGCGCGAGCAGCGCATCAAAAATAGACTCTGCGCCGAAACCCCACTTCACTGCTGTTCACGCGACGCTCCTGCTCAACGCTCACGCGCTGCTCCTGCTCTCGGTGTGAATGCACTCATTGATTAACATGCACGGCGGGAAAAAAAAACCCTGCGTTTCTCACGCTTGCGGTGTGAAACGGCCGTAATTCACAAGGTTTCCTACATGTGTACTCCGTGTGCACGTGTGATGCTGATGTTGCGTGATGTTAATCATGCGGCGCCCGAGTGCATTTGACTGGCAAAAAAATCGGAATATGTCAGACTGACCGGCCGGTCGCCGGTAATGGCCGATCACGTGAAAATCGGCCGATTCCGGTCACCAGCCGATCAATCGGTGCATCTCTAATTTTGAGCTGTATTTCAGTAATGGCAGCGGAGAAAGATGCGAGCGAAGCCATTTGGTCAACTGTGGCAACGCTGCCGAATATCAAGAAGTTAAAGCCGGAGCAAGAACAATCTTTGCTTAGTTTTGTTGGTGACAATGATGTTGTATGAGCATCGTATGCGCATGACATACGTCACGACCAAACGTTAGCGATTGGTTATGGCAGATCCAGAGTGACTCTGGGCAGATGCAATAGTTTTAGACTTCAATAGAGTACCCGCCTACAAGGAAGTTAACGCTTGTCAATGGAGTGGAGCCAGACTATATGTACAAATGAAATGTACGAGAGTCTGGTGGGACCAGGCTACATTACTTCTTCATACAACAGCAATCTCCACTTTAAGGAGGAGTTCACCCAAATCTAGACATTCAAAAAGTCACCCTAATGTCGTTCCAAATCAAACAAGTGATTTTACTGAACATAAGTACTACTTGTGTAAACAATAAAAAAGTATATTGAATAAACCATTAATAAGATCCTGGTTGATGAATGATGATCTTCCAGCTCTGTTTCAGCTTCGCCATTCTGTGACGCATAATAAATCAAGACCTTTCAATCTGAGCGATCAAACCAATCCAAGCACACTCCAGCTGTAAAACAGTGTCCGATTGGTCACTACACATCGTCCCTACCCATTATACCTGAGATCCAGATTCCATTGATTGAACTTTCAAATGACGGTGGAAAACTCTGCGTCATGATCTAGACTCAAACAGAGCACTTCTAATATGTCAGCAAATTTAAAAGCACTTGTTGAGTGTTGGTCATAATCCTTATATTCACTGTTAAGCCAAGCTTCTAAGCTTTAAAACGACACCTTTGATTATGCTGGTAAACCTACTTCATATTTAAGAGGTTAAGGCTAACGATTAACTGATTAATTGATCATTCATTTTAAAGTCCCCCAGTGGTGAAAATCAAGCTTTTAAGTTGTTTATATGTCTATGTCGTGTTTTTAATGTGCTTTAAGACAAACCATGAGTAAATCCATAAAAGAGTATTTTCTCTTTAAAACTGCAGTGAGCCGAAGACAATCTCAAAAGCGCGGTTTGAAATCGTTGGCGTTTCTGATGTCACAAACTACCAATCAGATCAACGTGTGATCGTCAACGAGTGGATCTCTGAGCTGCTGTGAGTGAGTGAAGGCGGGGCTCATTTGCATATTCATAAAACCGTGTATACTAATTGAGGCAAGGTGTAGAGTTACATTCAAGCTATTTTTTTTTAGGGAAAAAACGTTTAAATTGGTCATTTTGATGATCAAAGAAGAGTTTTAAGGGATACAACTATTGACTACAGGGGGACTTTAACAACGATCGATTATGGGAATTTATGTAAATTGACATCCCTAACTTTAAAGACTGTTGGTAGACAAACAGTCTGGTATTGTATGTTCTCAATATCTTTGTAACGGTCACCAGCTGGAGTGCCCTTGAGAGCCACCAGAGGGCTCCACATCAGACTATTGTCATTCCCTCACAAACTACATTTCCCATAACTCACTGCCCGGACTCATCATCCCTGATTGCATCCACCTGTCTCTCATTACCTTGTCAGTCTCAGCCTATTTAAACCATGTACACTCATTCATTCCCTGCAAAGTCTTGTATGTTGTTGCGCTGCATTTCTCTGGTTCCATGTATTTTGGTTTTTAGACTCTCTGCCTGCCTTTGGATTACCCGTTTGCCTTGTTCCCAACCTTGTGTGTTTTGTTTGTTTGGACTGCCTACCTGTGTTTTGACCTGTTGCCTGTACATTGGATTACGTGTCTGGATTGCCCCATTATTAAAAGCTGCATTTGGATCTCAACCTTCTTGTCTCAGAGCAGTTCGTAACAATCTTACAGGTCACATTCTGATTCACTGAAAGAAATCTGTCACTCGTTCAGGAATCAGATTACACTACAATGTACTTCTCTGAGAAAAAAGAAGACTATTTATGCTACAATAGTTACTTAGAATCAAGACTTAAAAACGTATTAAGTAAATACTGATGTTAATAAGATCAAGTTGTATCTGTAGAAAGGCACTTATGTCTCATAGAATCACACCTAGAGTACAGCATGAATTAGAATTCAGTAACAATAATTTAGCACCTGACGTGACATGGATTTATAGAGAAGGCTTTCTAAAATCACTTAAATGAGAAAATCAGTAGAGTCGAGTGGCTCATGAACACACTCACTAAAAATAATTCACAACAGAGAGGCTCTTCTGCTTCAAATCAAACTGAAGAAAACTCAGGCTCTCTGCCGGCATGGCAACCATGACCGGGAAAATGAACAATTGGATGAAGTTATTTACAGCACCTCTCCCACGTCCATCAGAAAAACCAATGAAAAGCGCCAGTCAGCCATACTGAACAGCTATTTGTGCGAGACGACAATCGCCATGTGTCTGTACATGTAAGAATACAGGGAACAAGGGTCAGACCTCTGAGGATCAGAAAAATCAATGTAGCTTGTGATCATAACGTCTCAGGCTGGACTAGTTCTCCACTGGATTTCCAGGGTTGTCACAGCCTCCGCCTCGTACACCAATCACTCGCTGATCCTTATCGGCGACGAAGACCAAAATTCTGCTTCAAGAAATGTCTTTTGCTCTGTTGGCTTGAGTTTGTTCTGTATTCTTCCTCAGTGCTTCAGTGGACTGCATCTTCATGGCGGATTGTCTGCTGAATCTGTTTTTGTCATTAGAGTGACTGCAGAATGTGGGCAGGCTTTCAACACTGCTCACCTCAAAGACATCCACTGTGCTTCCAACTCTCTCTCCAGTCCTCTTTTTTTTAATAAAGAGTGTCTTTTTTTCCTAACGGCCCCTCACAGATTCTGCAGAAAGGCTTAAAAGTTTGAAAGCCACCCACTCGGTTCAGTATTTAGGGCAGAGCGAATCGAAGGAGATATTAAGGGCTACAAATGGGAGTAGTGGAGCGCGAGCGATGCCACCTGCCCGTGGAGCGCCATTGTCCTCAGCCCAGCGTAACAGCCTGGATAGACACTGTTTGAAGTGCGAGAAAATAAAGCCAGAGTTCAGGAAACTCTTAGGGGACTTTAAACCATGGCAGAAGCTTTCAGAAACTATGACATAATATGAGGTCCTGTGAGAATGAAGCATCAGTGCTCGATGGCTGGTGTAGTGGTTACAACCTCTGGATTATAATCGTAAGGTTCAAACTCCCCAAGGGGCGATCCATAAATTATTACCATTTAGCCACAAAGGGCTTAACCTGGGTTTCTCGCGGGGGAATAAGTGTGCTAGAAATATTTTGCATGAAGCTAAATCACCTCATTAGCAGTGACAGGCAAGTTGATAAAAAAAATCTAGCTAGCTAAGCTACACTCTAGAAATAGCTCAGCTAATTGAAAGAAGCTACAGTTTAGAGAGAAAAAATAGTTACACTACCAACAATCTGGCAGCTTGCCACATTAAAGCTCATGATATTTTCATGATAAAAATTAGTAAGGTAATTTATTCACATCCCTGTTTGTTAAAAATACCCAAAATAGACAATATCATATCATATATCATAATCATACATCACATATCATATCATACATCAAATTAGGGGTGGAACGGTACATGTATTCGTATTGAACCAAAACGGTATGGGCGTCACGATTCGGTGCACGAATTTACACGGAAAATACACGCCATAAAAATAAATAAAACTCGCGTGCAAATGAATGAATGTAATGCGGAACTACTGTTAAATACGCAGGTTCTTTAGGGACACCTAATCTGTAGCCCCGCTTTAGCTCTGAAGCTCTGATTGGTGCCTATGTAGCCGAGCTCTGCCTATGTATGCAGTTTTTTGTCAGGTCGACGGTCCAGTCAGTGAGAGAGTCAGAGATAACAGCACTAAGGACGAGTATGGCGAGTGGTGGCGACCCACAAGAGTTAGAGGACCCGCCGGCCTCTTTAAGAACGCAAGTTTGGGAAGACTTCGGTTTCCCAGTTAGTTACAGTAGTACAGGCGAGAGAGTGGTGGATAAGACGAGGACTGTGTGACGGCGTTCTTCAGCAGTTGTTGGGTATGTGAGTGGAAATACATCTAACATGCTAATGCATATCCGACGCCATCACCCAGATGTGTCAATCACTGGAACGAGACAAAAAAACTGTCCAACCACTCCCCACTACAGAAATATGGACTATGGGACAGTTTATGTTCACCACAGCAAGCCATGGTATAAATAGATTTAACTGTATGTAATGCTAAAAAAATTCACTCCTTAATCTTTATTCTGAAGCTGCAAATTTGCCAGTTGACAAAGGTATGCCTGCACTTAAAAGCAAGAATACTTTCTTTTATCTTTTGTGGGGGAAGATCTCGCCTAAGTAGAATTTTTTTGTTTGTTATTATTCTATGTAATTTGCACTGTCATAAATAAGACATGCTGTATTTTCAGTTTTATAGCTGATTGTCTTATTTTGTTTACAAGTTACAGATTGTAGTCTGGAGTCTGGAGATGATGATGGGTACTCATTGTTTACTGTTTATATCTTACTTTACACACTTCAGGCTGTTGCAACAGCTCAGGGGAGAGACTGTATTACACTAGGTGGTACAGCCTGAGACATGCACAATAAAAAAAATTGCCTTCTGCATATTTTTTTTGCCTTTCCCTCCATTGCACCAAACTCTTACCGAACCGTGATGTCTGAACCGAGGTATGAACCGAAAACAGTGACTTCTGTGTACCGTTCCACCCCTACATCAAATTATATCATAATATATCATATAATATCATATCATATATCATATATCATATATCATATATCATATATCACATCATATTGTTTGTAACACAAAACAATTCCAAAACACTTCTGGAGATGTTTTTTAATTATATTTTTAATTATATTGATGTATATGGAGCCCCTAAAGGGACATGGTGGTGGTAAAAAAAATCTAAGATGGGAGGAAAAATAATAGCTCAATGCTTTTGCAATCTCTCGCAAATGTTTTGCGTCCCCTTTAGAAACTCAGAAAGCTCCGTAGATAAATGATAAAATATAATATATTTATTATATTTGAATTATACACAAAACAAGGTAAAACATATGCAGTATATTATATTATATTATATTATATTATATTATATTATATTGCTGCTTATGTCTCAGTATAAGTCAACTGCATCATCTGATTTAGTCAAGTGAGTGAGTCTTTTATGCTGGAACCAATCCAATATAAACTCAAACTAATATCCAGAGACTGATTCAGACTGGTTTGCCTGATCCATTGAAAATAACTGATTCAAAAGAGTCATTCATTCTCAAATTGGACATTGCTTGTTCTGATTCTAAATAGCCAACAGAGAATACTGAACAAATAGGGTTTCACGATGCATCCTCACTACTTAATCAATACAATTGCTTTGCTACTGGAAAACTACATGCCTATTGCTTTAATTAGTAAGTTAATTAGCATCCCACTGGTCTCACTCACTCACAGTACCAAATGGCATTCTCAGACACATTTACAGCATCTTGGTGACATAACTGGATCCTTTTCAACCCTAAAATTACAAATATGTAATCCTATTGCCTTAATGCTCATTCTCCATGTTCAGCTCCATCTCACTCCGGTCTATAACTTCTTTTCAAGTGCTCAAATCACCTGTACATGCGCTGTTATCCACGCACAAGTACTTATGAACAAAATTGCATCACGCAGAAGAGGAACGCAGGCAAGGAAAGTATACTTTCAGCTATATGGATTTCAAGCGAAGGCCAATGAAGCAGTTATGTGTTGCTTTAGATGACAGCATATCTCTTTCATCAGATCTGAGAAATAAAACAGGTTTTTGCCGTTTCCATTGTCGATAGCACTTGAAAAGTCTTGAACCGCTTGTGGTGTAATCTTCCTTCCGCCTTATGCGGCTACAGTAATCCCAGCCTTATCTCGCCCGCCCCGAACAAGAGAAAAATACGTCACATGGGTTTTTCTCTGACAGGTTTCTGATGCCTTATCATTGTGACAGGGATTTTAATGAGAGAACCGGTAATTGCTCTAAAATCACAGTAATTACATGCAAAAGACAGGCCGTAATTTTTATTTTCCCCAGAATCCAGAGAAGAAGAGTGAATCACCATATCTGTGAGGTTTGAAGAGCAGACGGGAGGGGGGAATGGTTTTGAGAGATCTGTCCCCAGGTACACGCTGACATTTCACACTGACGCTTATCTGTATTGTGATTGGCTGCTGGAAACGATCAATCAAAAAACATCACGCCTCCCACAATGCTCAGAGAATATGAAAGCGGAGGGAATTCTTTGCATATTGAACCCGTATTGCACATATGTTGGCGTTTATCTCTTGAACGGCATGGGTAATAAACCTGGTACGATCTCTGGTGGCTAGTGAGTCTTATATGCTAGTGAATCTTGCACTTTACAGATAAAGTATTTACAAAATCATAAAGGAACAATGCAAGGGAGCTACAACCTGAAAAACATCCCAGCATTCCTCTCGTCTCTCAAAAGTCTCCCAAAAGCAACACAAACACCAGTTTAAACTATGCGCCACATCCCTTTCAAGCTTTTTTTTTTTAAAGATGTTGAATAATTTAATGCTCGCGATTAAAATCAAGACATGTCTAGTTACAGTACTGTAGGTATAAAGACAGTCTTCATAAGCAAGCACTCTTATCACACAATTATCTGGATTGTATAATGAGCACAAAGTGTTAAACAGGCACCAATTAGAGATTTGGATGTGTTATAAGAGGAGGGTTTGTGTGTTTTACATTAGGCCTACTATTCAAGAAACCAAACGAGTTCTTGAATGTTGCATGAATACAAATAATTGGCATACTGATAACAGTCTCCTGTTTGCACAGGAATTGCTTGAAGGAGTTAGTCGCTGTCATATTATGTCCAAAGTCATCATGATGAGATGCACAGAACGAACACATGTCATTGATAATAAAAGAGCTTAAATTGAAAGAGCGCCGTGTGATCCAAACTCCAACACAGAGTTTCCATTTACCTTACAAATCGCATAGCCGTCACACGGCCATTCAGATGTAATGGAGTCTATTTGGCTGGACCTTTGAATGCAAACTTGTTGAAATCCATTATAGATTTCATCTACTGATCCTTCTGTTTGTCACTCTATGACAACAGCTCTCGGTCGGGCTCTATATATGTGACTGGAATGCCAAATGAGGTCTCTAGGGTAAATGAAGCTCCTGTTTCATGGAACCGATGGAATCACGTTTATGTCGATCCCCACCTCCTGATCTAGAGCCCGAGGTCATGCTACCCCATTACCACATTCTACAATCCAGTAATTAATTATTACTTTTTAAATAATGGATCAGCTGGTCATTGGCACAAAATAAATATGTATTATATTACATATACATGTGTGCATACATATCTAATCATAATAAGCTGTATTAAGTATGTTGACAGTGGATATAATGTTTTTTATCAAATGTTAGAAATACATGCAGGGAAAAGATAAATGTTCCACAGGTCCAGGCAGACATAAATCAGCATGTACAAATGACTTCTTTCTTTTCCTTTATCTGCAAGTAACTTCAAATCAAGACAAATCGTCCTGGCACAAAAATAATTGCACTTATCCATTCCACAGTGATTCATTTTCATTTAAAAGCAATTAATTATCTCTTAGGAATCCGCCTCGTGTATCATCAGTTTTGTACGATTGAAATTCAGATTTCATTTTTAAATAATGTCTTTAAGCTTATATTCAATCAGTGAACAAAAGACTGCCACTTCCAGCACACCAATATGAATATTCATACGTGTGAATCAATGACTGGGAAATACCTGGTGATCGAATCAGTCACCGTAACACAGCTGATCAGTTTTCTCTTATATTGCATGTTGAGCTGTTATCAGGGTAAATCGACAACATTTTATATGAGACTTGCAAATCAGTAGATTGGGAGGACATTTACTACTAAATTTTACAATTAAAATCACATCTTAAAGAAGGTAGTGTTGACTTTACACAACTAAAATTGTAAAACATTAAGATAATCTTTTATTGCATGAAGCAATTAATAGAATCTTAATCACAAATTTATGAAATACTCCAGATTATTACACAGTAAGACTAGGAATCCAAAAGAGGTTTGTGAGGATATAAGGGAAGGACTGCATTGCACAGTGATATTTTCCATGCGTCTTCCTGAAAGTTTCTGTATGTATTGAAAATGAGGATCTTTCTAAGAAGCTGCTGGGATCATGTCTGCTCCTCCTTCAAAACCTCATGAAGGTCCACCAAACTTATTTCAACCTCCTGCTCAGGCAGCTCTTTTAAAAATTAGGGACAATCAGTTAAAAATACAAATCCAGATACGTTCATGCAATTACTACCCAAAACAAAAAAACAGGTTGTCAGGTTGATTGGGACACTTTCTCAAGTCATTTCGATATCAAAAATGGTTCCTATCACCCTGAATTCACCCTATATGCAGCATCAAAGACAGGTAAAGCAGAATACAGATGTAACCCTAGGCTTCTCTCTGCATTCCTGAGAGAGTGTTTTCAATCAATAAATGCAGCTATACAGCTGCTGTTCAACATATAGAGTCTGTGACAATATCGAGCAGAGAATAATGAACATGAGCAAACAGAGAACATCATGCATTCATCACAGATGTTACATCTCGACACATACGCAGTCATACGTATTCCGGCCAAAATAACTCCTAAACACATGCATAAATCCATATAATGACCTTGTGTTTGTGAGAGTAAGAGAAATCAGTGAGAATGTAGAATACACAATATTCGTATATCAGCTCTCTGCATAATTATTCAACTGTTGTAACACTTTAAACAAGAATCATTATTATTGATCCTTAGAGGTAACTGTCCCCACCCCACCCATAAACAAAAGTTCCTGATTCACAAAAATTAAAAAATCCCTAGTCGATTAGATTTAACGCTTTCTTTCAGTGTTAAAAACACATGCTTCTTTCTTCATGCTTTATCACGTGCAACATCTGTTCAGTACCATTCCCAAACAACCGAATGATAGTTTCGGATAACTTCTCTCGCTATAAACGTCGTTGATATATTCTAAAAGATGTTTTATTCTAGCAGAGGCGTATGTGGTGATGCACGCGCGCTTCCCCCTCCAGCAGCGCGAGCTGTCACTCACACCGGACTCCGGGTTTCTTACCTGCACGAAACTGTGATCTCCACTTTGGTGGCGGGGATGTTCCCCGTTAACGGGTCGAACTCGTAGACCGAAGCCATGTCCTCCAGTTTGTCCATGATGTCTCCCTCCATGAGCTCGCGCGGCTCGGGGCAGTTCCACGGCTCGCGCAGCCTGGCCCCGCGGAGGCTGTCACGGTCCCGCTCGGACCAAGCTGGAGTTAACAAGGCCAGGGTATTAATGAAGAGCCCCCCTACAACTCAAGAAACTTGAACGGGGTTGTTAAAGTCGGGGGGGAAGTCGCTTAAAACTGTGCTGGAGAATCTGGTGGTCAGCTGGCGTTCATCAGCAGAGAGAGGGAAAGATCTCCTCTGCACATCAAGTGCTCTACATGTGCGCTGCGCTCGTGAAGAGCATCCAGCCAGCGCGCGCTCCAGCCCTACCCTACTATCTGTTCAACACGCGCATGCGCACTGATGCTCTCTCCGGTGGGCTACTCTCAACACTGGAGTCTGCTTATAGCGGCTTGAATTACACGTCAATGAAAGGCGAATCACAATTATATTGGGCCAAAATCTATTATATACGTTAAATGCAATAAGACACGGACGGGAGTTTGTGTTATTACTGATTTTACCATGTGTAAGGAGAGTTCTTTGTCACTAGGGTTAATAAAGACTTAATTTAATATATATTTCTATTATGCATAATGTTTTATAAAATAGCAGCAATAGCTAAAAAAAAACTAAAAAAACACCAACGTTCAATAAATCATTACTGTCATTTTAAAATAAATAAATAAATGATATAAATACATTATTTGGAGTAGTAAAGTTGCTATAAGGTTGCTATAGCAACTTCGCACATTAACACTGGATTCAACTGGTGTGTGTGTGTGTGTGTGTGTGTGTGTGTGTGTGTGTGTGTGTGTGTGTGTGTGTGTGTGTGTGTGTGTGTGTGTGTTTCAAATAAAAGATGTCTTGTATCATAAAATTATGAACTTTTGCTTAAAAACAATGAAAAAGGCCTAATTCACAATCTTTGTACACTCAAAAAGAGAGAGGGAGTTTTATGAGCAAACAACTCAATTTGATACTTTTGATATTTGTTTCAGTATTAATATATAATGTGGCACAAGATAAGTGATACTACCTCACAAAAGAGCAAGGCTATCTGGACAAGTGATCTAGTGAGATTTCAGCAATCATGAAGTGTACCTTTAAGAGAATCTTAACTTGAAGAAAAGTGCAGAATGTCACTCCAAATGCAAATTATTGGATGGTACCAGTTTCTTGGAGTAGAAATCAAAGGAAGAAAGGAGTGGATAGTGGAAATTATCTTTGAAGTCACAAAATTATGGAAGAATAAATAGAATTTTCTACTGAAACAAATATCAAGTTGAGTTGTTTGCTCATAAAGCTCTCTCTATCTCTCTCTCTCTCTCTCTGTTCCTCTCTCTTATAAATATCAAGGTTTGGAAAACAGTTCTAGAAAATTCCTGAAAGTACTAAACAGTTCTAGGAAGTGTTACTTACTTATAAGCAGTGACATTTGTTATAGGGTTGTTCCTTTTTTCTTTTTTTTTACTTAGAGGAATTAGGACCCTTTTCAATGTTTTTAAGCAAAAGTTCATCGGTTTATGATACAGGAAATCTTTTCTTTGGCAAGTAGTCAAAGTTATAACTCTAGTGTGCACACACATCATCTCATCAGAAACTGAGTTAGAACAATCAAAGGTTGTAGTTTTTTTTTTTTTTTTTTTTTTTGCTGTCTCAAACTTGGATATAATGTTCCCATATCTATCTGCTATAAAGTATTTTTATTTTATTTATTTATTTATTTATTTTCAAGGATAGCCCCTTGAGATGAACCATCTCATTTTCGAGGGGGTCCCTTCTTTACAACAAACAAGATCATACTATTTACAAAGTAAATAGTAAAGTAAATATAAAACTATAATGTTAAAACTTAAACTGTTAATTAAAGAAGAGAACCTGTTGATGTATATGAGACCCGTTTTGTCATTTAACAACCATTAATCAAATCAAAATGAAATGATATACATAAAATTTATAAACTTCCTTTCCTCCAAACTGGCTATTGTCATGTAATCCTTTATACAAAGGTATACTACTTTAAATATGATCCATTGCTTTAACCTCAAGAGGGTGGCGGTCATATATGATTGTTTTTTCTTCCCTGTAGCTAATTTGTAATTGGTTAAACTAACTGCATTTGTGTTACACCTCGCCTCATCCCCCTCTACGTTATTATTCAGTGCCAATTAACAATCTAATGCAAGGCCTCCACTAAGGATTCTGTGATAAAGCTGATAAAGTTCCTCTGTAATATTTACCAAAATCTTCTATTGCAGAGGACAGATATGTAATTCTCAAAAAATGCATTTATTATAGGTAAAAAAGTAATAATAAATACATAAAATAAGAGAGAGAGAGAGAGAGAGACTGGGAAGGATTGAGTTCAGCACCACTACATGTGGACAGCTCCCAAGAGCCAAAGTAAACAAGTTCAGCATGTTTCCCAAACGGCAGACTTGTTGAATAGCAGCTCAACCACAGAAAAGCCAGCCATTATTTGCAAAGACTTTCCCTGTTGCCTAAAAGCTGAGTTCAGTGTTTATTTAAAAATCATGTGCAAAAAAAATTAATGGTGTATGAAATGGGGACAGTAAAAGAAAACATCATGCTATTAACATACCTTTTCTTTTATATTACGGAAAAGCAGTGCACATTGTTATTTTTTCCAGGGAGTTTGACTGCAGCAGACCTTTTCAGAACCAAAAAAAAAAACATTTCCAAGAAACGCCAGAGCACAGAACAAAAGTACTAACACGGTAAATTCACACAAAGTCACAGTTCCTCGTAGCTGCATTTTTTCTCCCTCAGGATGCGGGTCTATTAAAAGTGAACTCGATTGTTTTCCTCCATTTTCCTTAAACAGTTTAAAGGTGCATTGTGTAATATTTAAGATGATCTGTTGACAGAAATGCAATATCATACATAACTATGTTTTCAGTGGTGTATAACCTTACATAATGAACCGTTATGTTTTTATAACCTTAGAATGAGCCATTTCTATCTACATGTACCGCGGGTCCCCTTACATTGAAACGCCATTTTGCGTCGACATTTTTCTACAGTATCCCTAAACAAATAAACTACTACATAGCGCATTTCGTCACTATGTTGTTCTTCGTGCAAAGAAGCTAGCTAAAGTCAGCGAATAAAACACTGACACAATGATGAACAAGTTACAACAATATTCGCAATAACATAATTTTACTGAATAATTAGGTAAACATAATTTCTTCATTTATTTTTGTAAATAAACCTCATTGCTGAACTGGCTACTCTCTGCTGTCTCAGACGATGACATCTTTTCCTGTCGGCCACCGTAATTTCTGTTGGTTGCAGTTCACAACGTCACCACTAGATGCTGCTAGAATTTACACACTGTACCTTTAAGTAGAATGGTCTAAGCTCTGGAGCCACTTTGGAAATCAATGGGCACGGAAACAGCCTCACGCTGGCACCGAGACCACCCTCACCATGAGTCACGAGTGTAAAGGCAGTGTTAAAGCAAGTGGGCATTGGGATGGGCGTGTGGGTGGACGTGAGGACGTGCAGATGTGCTCCTAGTTTTGAGGTCTAATTGAGCCTCATGCGGTGCCTTCAACACCACACCAATGAGAAGAACCGCTGCCAGTATTCAACTTTGACCTTGTGACAAATATGAATTAACACCCAGTGCCAAAAAGCTACAGTAGGTGATCTGATGGCGATGCCAGGGAGAGGATGGGATGCAAAACTGGATCTCCGCACTGGAAAACCGGGACCAGATGGGAAGGCAAAGCTGCCACATAGAACAAAGACAGGAAAGAAGAATGTTTTCCATAATGTCAGCCAAACTGCACCATTCACTGTGATTTGGGGCTTTAATTACTATGTTTCTTCCACATTGCGTCAACGGGGCCAGAAATAGGCCTGTTTGAGTGCAATTAAACAGAGGGAATTGAAGGGGTAAGGTCCAAATGAAGACCCTTGCGAAGTCTTGATGAGATGATTAATACGGGTGCAAAAAGGTCTGGGGGGTCAAATACAGACAGGCTTATACTTCCCATCCTGCTCGGCATCTGAGACAGAATTTGTGTGAAGTCACATCTATTGTGGCGCCATCTTTTAAATAGAAGTCTAAGGCCTTGTCCACACTAATACGTTTTCGTTTGAAAACGCATCTTTTTCTCTCCGTTTTGGCCTTCCGTCCACTCTGAGACGCAGAGTAGTGTGGACTGTCAAAACGGAGGTATTTAAAAATTATGACGTAAGTTTAGTAATGTGACGCATATTGTACCAATTAGATATTCATGTTTATACCGGTATTGTGCCTGTTATGTGCTATTAGCTTCCACACAGTTGCTAAAATATGTTACTTTGCACACTCTTCATATCACATCCTGCAAAGATGACGGAAAATTCACTCGCATTTGCGTTTTAGACCAAACATATAATGGTGACTGAGAGCGACCTGGACGCATCAGTGAATGGTGAAAAATGATCCTGTCAGAAGAATTGCACGATAACTTTATTATTTTATTTTGAATTTATGGTTTTCAGGCGTATTCCAGAAGTTTCTCATCCACACCGAAACTTCGTAAAACGCCTGAAAACGCTAGGGTTTTTAAACGGAGAGCGTTTTTGAACGAAAACGCCGTTTTCAAATGTATCTGGATTAATGCAGGCGTAGCCTAAGACAATAGCCTACGCTCATAAATAAATCACATCTCCACCACCAACAGTGAGTTTTGCATCCCACCAGTGTTTTTTTTTTTTCAGTCCCTGGCAAAGGATAGAGGTGGCGGAGGACTTTTTCAAAGCAGGCCGTTCCTACAGCTAATCTCTGCCAAGCACAGTGCACTAGACTAATCCAGGCATGTGTTGGAAGCTGGGACTCTCGGCTTCTCCTTTCATGTGTTTGATGCTAATACTAGCAGCCCTGCAGGCGTCTGTTGGCTCCTTCTCAAACTCCATTAGAGAGTAAAGGTCACTCTCTGGAGGCTTCCTGATGTCGGGAGAGGAACTTGCACTTCGCTCTTTGATAACATGTTATCTCGGCAAGAAGGTAATGTTTTACCTCAGTTGCCGGATGAAAGGTCGATAGGAAGTGCAGTGGTTATACAGAGTCCCCCAGTAGCTGTGACACATTCATATGTTGGCACCATGGTGGAGCTAGCGTTTTACCCAGCCGTGGCGCTCATCTATTTCTTCGGCGTGTTACAGGCAAACAAGGATGGCCGTGTGAATCTGCCCGACAGCGCTTCGGTGAACGTCTTCTGCCTGTTCGTGCTCATTCAGCCGCTGTGTTTGATCATAGGTGGATACACTGGCATGGCAACGTACTTGATTTCTGCATTCATCTCCTACAACGTTCTTCCCTGGAAAAAGCCGCCCTCTGCTCAGCAGGAGGATACGGAGAAAAAGAAGAAAAAGAAGACTAAGACTAATTAAGACGCTCTTAATTAAGACTTCAAACAACAGCTTTGCGTAGGAAGGAACAAAGTGCAAATGCAAAGCCGTGTGAAAGATCTCATGCCTTTCAAAGATCGCTGCACTTTTGATGAAGGGGATGATGGTTAATTTGATATAAAGAAAAGGCTTTGAATTCCTTGCATGTGTACCAGGAAGTCAGATTTTTTCTCACTCCCTAAAACTGTGAAGTTTAACATTTGGTCTAAAAACATTTGAAAAGCAGAATGTCTCCTTTACTCAGGGAGAAACAGGAAGAAGGTTTACAGATGTACAGCCATGAGTGCCGGTTGGTGTTTGTCTTGTTGATCGACAGCAGTGGATCGATGGACTGGCTGTCTCTTTAAATGCCACTTTCACAATGTAGTAAAGACTCTCTCCAACACAGTTTAAAGAGGCTATAATCTGGAACACACTGATGACTTTGATTTCTGGTCAAACTGCAAATATTTTTTTCCATATCTGTCCTTGTACCTTCTTGTATATCCCTTATATAATATATTTTCGATCATGAACATTTTACTGCCTGTACAATTCATAAATATCATTTTTTTTTTTTAATTTATCATTGTCGATGAATCTGAATCTATGAATGTGCCAGAAAATTACACTGATCTGACAGGGAATGTACAATGCATTAACAAGATGAATTTACAAAAGTTATAAAAAAGTACATAATATATATATTATGTAATATTATGTATAAATATATAATGTTTTACAAAATTAAAGTTCAACTTTCAAGCTTCAACTGTATATTGTTTGTATAATGCTCAAACAAAGACAAGTGTGCATACAGGTGTTGGACAATGAAACTGAAACACGTGCTTTTAGACCACAGTATTTTATTAGTATGGGTAAAGGCCTCCTTTTACGGCCAATACAGCATCATGACAGATACAAGTCCTTCACAGTGGTCAGAGGGATTTTGAGTCATTCCTCTTATAGAACATTGTCCAGGTCACTATGTGATGCTAGTGAAGGTCAACGTTTTCTGATTCGCTCCTCCAAAATACCCCAAAGTGGCTCAATAATATTGAGATCTGGTGAATGTGTAGGCCATGGGAGATTCAGCTTCACTTATATATGTTCATCAAACCATTTTGTCACCATCTTGCTGTGTGTATTGATGCATTATCATGCTGACACACGGAAGCCCCTTCAGGGTAAAATGTTTGAAACTTTAAGGGCCCTATTTTAAGGATCTAAGCGCATGGTCTAATGCTCCGGTGCACTTAGGGTCATGTCCGAATCCACTTTTGCTAGTTTAACGACTGCGAAAAATGGTCGGCACTCCCGGCGCATGGTCCAAAAGGGTCGTCTCTATCCTCGCAAATGCATTTGCTATTTAAACAACGTGGCGCAGGACCAGAAAATGAAATCTACGTTGGGCTAAAAATAGCAAAAAAACTTGTGTCGCGCCTGACGACGTATTGCACCGGTGTATGATAGGGCTAGGTGCACATGGTCCTCTAGAATAGTTCCGTAGTCTTTGGCAGTGACGCACCTATCAAACACAGTCGGGAATTCAATTCAACTCAATTCAAATTTATTTGTATAGCGCTTTTCACAATGCATATTGTTTCAAAGCAGCTTAACAGAAAGTGCATTTCAGAAATGTACATAGAAAAATACATTTAGTTAATCATATATTAATTTAGGGCATAACATATCGCTGGCGTTGAGTCGTCTCTTCACAGGCGTCGAGTCGTCTCTTCACAGGTGTTGGGTCATCTCATCGCAGGTGTTGGGGCATCTGAAGTCTCCGTGAGAGGCTGGATACAAACTGGAGCTGACGAACGCTATTTACCTCGGGACTACCGTCCCGAGATAACAACAGAAAAGCAGATGGGAAATAAGAAGAAGTAAACCAAAAGGTAATAAAGTTCTTGGGAAGTTTAGAAATATCTTCCACACTGGAGGGTGTGTCTTTGATTTAACACCTTCTGACCATTTGACTGAATGCTAATTTTCCACTGCTAGCAAATGGTGACTTACAGGTAAATTTCCACTGTGGATGATGTTTAGATTTGAAATGAGGTCTTGGTATATAATGAAACGCAACAAGAGCTCGGGGCTCTTTTTCTGTATCCAGATCAGCCCGTGAGGTCGAGAGCCGAGTCTCTCTGCCTCACGTATTTCTTGTCGGGTATTTTCCTCTTTGTTCTAGAGCATTTGATGTTTTGCATTGATTACCTTTGAATTGATTATGGAATTGTAATGATACATTTACATGACATATTAAATTGTGATATTTGATTATTCTAATTGACTTTGACATTATTTTCATTCAAGAGGTTAAAGGAATAGTAAAACATTCGCTCAAATTTAATGATGCATAGATATCATTAAAACCTTTTTCATTTATGGAGTATTTTCAAAATACATAGGAGAAAATGTATTGCATTTAACCAAAAATACTTTGCCGCGAGAAAAGACAGTAACACGCAGAGACCTTCCGTGCTGATCGGATGCCGGACCTTAGGCCGATCGAGCGCGACTTAACAAAACCAACATTTGGCATTGGCACAAGTGACCACACATTTGGCTATAGGTGCACGCTTAACTCTGCAGTGAGTTTGCCAGCTCTGGTTTTATGTACACATTGGATATAATCCGAGTAAGTACCTGGGCAATCCTTTCAGACAGCTTCCTCTTGTGTCGACAGTTACTCCTGTTGGATGTGGTCCGTCCTGTGTGATGGTATGCCGATATTACGCTGGATCAGTTCTTGATAGACCAGAAAGATGTGCTGTCCTGGTCACAGATGAGCCAGCGAGACGTACACCAGCGATTTGTCATCTTTTAAACTCTGATATACTGCATCTCCCATTATGTTGTGTGAACTGCAATATTTGATGTCCAGCTGTGCTATTGCTCTGCTAATTTAACCTTCACACTCTGCCTCACACTCTGATGGAATGTAAAAATCAGGAAGATTTTATAATAGTATAAAAAATATGGAATTATGGAAAATATTAGAAAACATGAAATAATTAGATTTACATTTATTCATTTAGCAGACGCATTTATCCAAAGCAACTTACAATCGAGGAATATAGGAAGTTCCTATAAAGAGGCAATAAACACGAGATGTGAAGGTCATACAAAGTTTCAGCCATCGTTCAAGATAGTACAAGCTAAGGTATAGTGAAATAGATGTAGTTCCCCTTCGAGGGAACTCGCACTGCGTCGTCGTGACGACACGATGGGGAATGCCCCAGCGTAGCGTATCTGAAACATGAATGAAATCTGTCCAATCCTGATTGGTGCTGCGTCATGAGGTAGTAGATGACGGCATACCCGGAAAATACAAAGGGACGCCGGCAGACACACACATTAGCTTTTTTGCTCTTAAGCAAAAGCGCTCTGTGTGAATTGTCTGTCTATTTATTGTTGTCTGTCCTAAGTTACACAAGCAATATGGCAAGCGAGCAGTTTAGAGCGTGTGTTCATCCGTGTCCACGTTATCTATCGGGCACGGACACACACCAGCTCTATGTATATTGCCTTAGTGCGCAGCACGCTAGGGCGGCTCTCGAGGGAGCCGCGTGCAGCGAATGTGATAAGCTGCTGCTCAGGGTGTTGCGCTCACGGCTGGCCGTGTTTGATGAGCACGGCAGGGCTCGCGAGCCCCACGGTTCTGGGCCCGCTGTTGCTGAGGCATCGCGCCGCCGCAGATCGTGGGGCTCGCAGATGGATCTCTCAGGGGGACACGGGACTGCTACGGCATCTTCCCGGTCCTCGTCTGAGGATTCAGAGGTTCTCCCGCCCCGTGCGGAAGCCCGCGAGGCAGAGGACCCGATGTTTCAGTTATCTGGCTCTGAGTCAGATGATTTAAACATCGAGGCAGGTGATGTGGACATTGATCAGCCACTTCACGCGCCCGCTCAAGAGGAGCTAGTGGAGGTTTTGACCCGCACTGTGGCCAAACTAAGAATTGATTGGCCACAAGAAGAATTGCAGATCCAGCCACCAAGCAAACTGGATGAGAGATTTTTTAAGCGCCGGTCTCAACCTCCACGCCGGGGCCTTCCGTTTTTCCCTGACTTGCACAATGAGTTGTGCAAGTCATGGGTGAAACCGTATTCAGCCAGGCTCTCCAACCCCCCAGTACTTGATTTCGCTAACGTGTTGAGCCGGCTGAGCTTGGTTATGGGACAATGCCTCGGGTAGAGGAAGCTCTCGCAAGCTATCTTTCTCCCGAGGCCGCATCGTCCCTTAAGGCCTCGGTACTGCCCTACATCCGGGCTGGTGGGCAGGGCTTATATGGCGGCTGGGCGGGCTGGTAGCTGCTTGCACACCATGGCGGTGTTGCAGGCCTACCAGGCCGACCTCATCAAGGAGCTTGATGAGGGTGAGGGTCCCTCTCCTAGGGATTTCACAGAATTGAGGAAGGCCACTGACTTGTCTCTCCGCATCACCAAGGAGACGGCCCGTGCCATTGGCCGCTCCACGGCTGGTTTGGTGTGTGTGGAAAGGCATTTATGGTTAAATTTGTCGGGGATGAAGGAGAGAGAAAAACATTTTCTCCTAGACTCCCCGATTTCACCGTCTGGCCTCTTTGGCGGCGTGGTTGATACCGGCGTCGAGAGGTTTCAGGAGGTTAAAAAACAGTCGGCGGCCTTCCAGCAATACCTCCCTCGCCGTTCTGGCTCCTTGGGGAAGGCTGCCTCTAAAGGGCCGCCTGCCGGCTCCTCGCACCGACAGGTGCAAAAAGAGAGTGTCGCCTCCCGCGCCCCTCCCGAGCGAGCTTGGCAAAGGAGGCGGCGCTCTCACGGTAAGCCTTCCGAGCCTAAGGTCGATCTGAGAACCGTCCTTCAGGCAAGAAGGCTTCCTCCAAGCGGACCTTGTTGCGGCCGTACCGCTGAGAGAACCCCCCCCCCCCGATCGAGGTCGCCCCCATCCCGGAGCTCTCGGGAAATCAGTGCTGTGTTTCCGCCGTCCAGTACGCTTCGGACCTCACTGTTTTCCCGCATACGCACGCCGCTCCAGCCACCTCTAGCAGAGTATGTGAGCGGAGTGGAGTGGGAGCGGAGCGAGGAGTGGAGCGATGTGATTTTAAATGGAGCTCGGAGCGGATTTTTTAAAAGTCGGAGGGTCGTGGTTTTCACTCGCTCCGAGAGCGCTCCACTACCGCTCCATCACGAGTACAATTCATGCCAACGGCTCATTATAGAACTGCATTTTTAGAAAGGATTCACACGTTAAACACATTACGCTATGATAGGCTACAGATGGATCACTCAAATCAGAAAAAAATTTGAAGGTTATGATGACGTCGATGGACATAAGTGACTGCGGGAGGTTCTCAAGCCTACTGAAAATGATCGGGCAACACGATCTCATGGAAGTTGCTTATCTATAGCACGAATTATATTTCTCGTGCCATTTATACGCCAAAAAATAGTTTTTGCGTGCAAATGAAACACACTAAACCCATTGGTTAGGATTAGGGATGTGAAGTGCGTGAACGCCATAAAGTGTGTATCATATGCACGCGAAAACTGCTTATCATAGGCTATGCAAGCAAAAACTATTTTTGTAAATGGTACAAGAAATAAAATTTGTGCTATAGATACGCACTTTCATGAGATCGGGCTTGATCGGGTGAAAGCACATTTTAAACAGGTAACACACGCAATCGCTTTCTCACTAATACATTGCATTCAAACAAATGTAATCTTACAGTGCTGTCGGTAGCCTATTTGATTTCGAATGAGCAGAAATCTGTAAGAAATGTAGCGACCCGTAGAGATAAAATAACTGATGAAAACTTAGTTATTTTCCTCTTTCCAAACAAAATGTGCTTTGCAAAAAGTAGCAATGATATTTAACTTTTAACTCTGATATCCATGTAATAAGCATAGTATGGCATAGGAAAAGTTTGCACACTATCCAATAAACCACATTGAAACTATTCTCCTAATGTTGTTTTTCATGTATTTTTATTTAATATGCCTATATATTATGATGAGGAGAAATTTTGTGAGATTTCAAAGCATACTTAAATACTTTATTCGCAATTTCCTCGGGGAGCGATGACGGAGCGGTGTTTCTTATATCAGTGAGCGAGGAGTGGAGCGGGAGCGGTAAATGGTGAACCCGGAGTGGAGCTGGAGCGGAGTGATTATTAAATGCTTGGAGCGCGGAGGGAAAATTGTTGCCGCTCCACTCCGCTCACATACTCTGACCTCTAGTAAGCCCTGTGGCTGGGCAGCGAACGCGTCCGCACACCGAAAATCGTTCTCGACTGCTCCCTGCCGGTCAGCCGCTTCAGGGGGTCGGGAACGAGTCTCGGTTAACACCCGAGGCCAGCCTCGAGAGGCTGGTTCCCTTAGTAGATTATCTCGGCACATGGTCATGCTTCCGAATATATCTGCGTGGGCACTGCGTACTGTAGAGCTGGGTTACAGACTGCAGTTCAGCTCCCCTCCCCCGAAGTTCAACGGGGTGGTCTGGACTGTGGTCGACCCAGAGCAGGTTCGGGTTATGGAACAGGAAGTGCAATCCCTGTTGGTCAAGGAGGCCATAGAATATGTTCCTCTGCCAGACAAGGAGTCCGGGTTCTACAGCCGGTACTTCATAGTTCCCAAGAAGGATGGGGGGTTGCGTCCAATAATAGATCTCAGGCACTTGAATCGGTCTCTGAGGAGATTCAGGTTCAAGATGCTCACAATCCCAGCCATCGTGAGTCAGATCCAGTTCGAGGACTGGTTCATCACGATAGACCTGAAGGACGCATACTTCCACATTTCAATCCTTCCATGTCACAGGAAGTTCCTGAGGTTCGCTTTCGGGGGCGAAGCGTTCCAATATCGGGTTCTTTTCCTCTTGCATGGATGCAGCTCTAGCACCCCTGAGGCTCGAGGGCGTCAGGGTTCTCAATTACATCGACGACTGGCTGATTCTGGCCCATTCGCGAGAGCTGGCGATTCGGCATCGAGATGTCGTCCTCGCCCACATCCAGAGTCTGGGGTTGAGACTCAACACAAAAAAGAGTGTGTTGACACCCTCCCAGAGGACTACGTTCCTGGGAGTTGTATGGGATTCCACGACGATGCGGGCACAGACGTCTTCATACTGGCGATGGTCTCCGGAGTAAAGCTAGGCCAGAACCTCATTGTGAAGCAGTTTCAGAGACTGCTGGGGCTCATGGCAGCAGCTTCCAACATCATACATTTTGGCCTGCAACACATGAGACCCCTACAGTGGTGGTTGAGAGCTAAGGGGTTTTCCCTGAGGGGAAATCCGTTCCGTATGATCAGGGTAGCGCGCAGATGCCTTCGTTCCTTTGTTATATGGAGGAAACCTTGGTTCCTGTCCCAGGGACCGGTGCTGGGAGCATCATGTTGCCGGAAAAGATGCCTCTCTCACTGGTTGGGGTGCGGTCATGGACGGCCGCTTTGCGAGAGGTCTGTGGGAGATCCCGCATTTTTCCTGGCACATCAATTGCCTGGAAATGCTGGTGGTCTACAAAAGCTCTGAGGAGTTTTTTCCCGGACCTCCGCGGCCACCATGTACTGATACACTCAGACAACACTTCTGTAGTCGCGTATCTGAATCATCAGGGGGGTCTGAGGTCGCGCCCTCTATGCAGACTGGCACACCAGATCCTTCTGTGGTCCCAGGGGAAACTGTCGTCTCTCTGAGCGATGTATGTCCCCGGGATCCAAAATCAGGGAGCAGACATCCTGTCGAGGCAGGGGCTGAGGCCCGGAGAGTGGCGACTCCATCCCGAGGTGGTGGAGGCCATGTGCGTGAGATTTGGCCCAGTGGAAGTGGATCTGTTCGCGTCTCAAGAGACGTCCCACTGTCCACTGTGGTTCTCTCTCAGGTATCCAGCTCCGCTGGGGCTGAACGCTATGACACAGACATGGCCGAGGCTGCGTCTGTACACATTTCCCCCGATCGCTCTGCTCCCGGGAGTCTTGGAGCGGGTCCGCCGGGAAGGGATCAGCCTACTTTTAATAGCACCCCGCTGGCCGACCCGGATATGGTTCTCGGACATTGTAGCACTGCTAGATGGCCTCCCGTGGCAGGTTCCTCTGAGGAGGGATCTGCTGTCTCAGACAGGGGGCACAATATTTCAGCCCCGGCCAGAGCTGTGGAACCTCTGGGTCTGGCCCCTGAGGGGGCTCGGTACCTAGAGGCTGGCCTGTCAGAAGATGTTGTCGAGACCCTACTCAGCTCCAGGGCTCCTTCCACCAGGAGACTGTACAGCCTAAAGTGGAATGCGTTTTCCACTTGGTGTAGAGAGCGTGAGGTGGACCCAGTTTACTGCCCAGTGGCTTCAGTGCTGGAGTTCCTCCAAGATCGTTTCTCTGCCGGTCTTACCGTGTCCACACTTAAGGTGTATGTGGCTGCCATTGCGGATTTCCACTCGCCTATAGGTGCTGGGCCTTTGGGAAAGCACCATATGGTTGTACGTTTCCTCCGTGGGGCTCGGAGGATGAGGCCTGCGGCTCACTCCAGAGTTCCAACTTGGGACCTGACGGTGGTTCTTGATGGGTTGGCTGAGGCCCCCTTTGAACCACTGGAGTCGGCTGAGGCAAAGAACCTGACCTTCAAGGTGGCCTTTCTCCTTGCCATCACCTCTCTGAGGAGAGTTGGGGATCTCCAGGCCTTGGCTATAACGCCAACTTGCCTGGAGTTTGCCCCTGGTGGTGTTAAGGCCATCTTACATCCTAGGCCGGGCTATGTGTCCAAGGTGCCGTCTAGTGCGGCACGGTCAGTGGTTCTTCAGGTCTTACATCCTCCACCTCATGGGACGGCGGAAGAGGGGAGACTTCACCTGCTCTGCCCAGTCAGACCCCTAAGAGTTTATTTGGAGAAATCTTCTCAGTGGAGGAAGTCAGACCAGTTGTTGGTGTGCTTCTGTTCACCCAAGAAAGGGCTGCCTGCATCTAAACAGACTGTGAGTAATTGGATTGTCCAGGCTATAGCCACGGCTTATCAGGTGCGCAATTTGCCTTCACCTATGGCCGTGAGGGCGCATTCCACCAGGAGCATGGCCTCCTCGGTGGCCCTCCTTTCTGGCGTCTCGCTTCAGGAGATCTGCAAGGCGGCCGGGTGCGCCACCCCGCACACCTTCATACGTTTTTACAGTCTGCAACTCCCCTTGACGCCTGGCGCCAGAGTGCTCGGCACACAGCGTATTTGCGACATGACAATACTAGAATTGAAGCCTCGTCTTCTTTCTTTGCGTATGCCTTTGGCCTTTGGAGGGGTATTATGCTAATATCTCATAGTGTGACGTGGACGTTTGTGGAAGTAATATCTGGACTTCAATCAAGGCGTTTTAGACAGGTCTGGATCAGTGTTCTTGGTTATCGTTTTTTGGGAAACTCTCCCACGGTTTCACAGACAAGACTTAAGCTAGTCTAAATGCATGTTTGAGCTGTTTTAACTGAAAGCAGCTTGCACTTATATATCTTAAAATATTTCAGTGTCATTGTTTTCTCTCAAGATGCACATCAGTAATGAATTGTAAATTAACTGAATGAACCAGTAAATTTTTTTATGACTTGTATTTATAAAAGCTACTTAAATGTCCTAATTAAACTAAACCTAATCCTGGCTTAAGGTTTGCCTGTCTGTGAAACCAGGCATAAGAGCTTTGTAACTTTGCACAATCAGATGTAGTACACACTAAAGGAAAAGGAAAACATTAAAAAGCATCATGATGTTTTTGATTTAGACTGCATGTAACACTGCTTTATCAGATTTGTATACAACATGTTTTCCAGCTGAAGCGCTCTTTTAAAGACATCTTGGAGATGTAGGTGCCTAGAAAATGGCCCAACCCTGAAGAAGTTAAAATAAACATGTAATAATTTAAATTGTTTTATTATAGTAATATTCATATTATAAAAGTGTAAATGTTGGCCCATATTGATAGGATAGTATCTTGCAGTTGATGGAAATTTGTGGGATGCACATCCAGGGCACGAAGCTCCCGTTCCCCCACATCCCAAAGATGCTCTATTGGGTTGAGATCTGGTGACTGTGGGGGCCATTTTAGTACAGTGAACTCATTGTCATGTTCAAGAAACCAATTTGAAATGATTCGAGCTTTGTGACATGGTGCATTATCCTGCTGGAAGTAGCCATCAGAGGATGGGTACATGGTGGCCATAAAGGGATGGACATGGTCAGAAGCAATGCTCAGGTAGGCTGTGGCATTTAAACAATGCCCAATTGGCACTAAGGGAACTAAAGTGTGCCAAGAAAACATCCCCCACACCATTACACCACCACCACCCGCCTGCACAGTGGTAACAAGGCATGATGGATCCATGTTCTCATTCTGTTTACGCCAAATTCTGACTCTACCATCTGAATGTCTCAACAGAAACCGAGACTCATCAGACCAGGCAACATTTTTCCAGTCTTCAACTGTCCAATTTCAGTGAGCTCTTGCAAATTGTAGCCTCTTTTTCCTATTTGTAGTGGAGATGAATGGTACCCGGTGGGGTCTTCTGCTGTTGTAGTCCACCTCAAGGTTGTGCGTGTTGTGGCTTCACAAATGCTTTGCTGCATACCTCGGTTGTAACGAGTGGTTATTTCAGTCAAAGTTGCTCTTCTATCAGCTTGAATTAGTCGGCCCGTTCTCCTCTGACCTCTAGCATCAACAAGGCATTTTCGCCCACAGGACTGCCGCATACTGGATGTTTTTCCCTTTTCACACCATTCTTTGTAAACCCTAGAAATGGTTGTGCGTGAAAATCCCAGTAACTGAGCAGAATGTGAAATACTCAGACCGGCCCGTCTGGCACCAACAACCATGCCACGCTCAAAATTGCTTAAATCACCTTTCTTTCCCATTCTGACATTCAGTTTGGAGTTCAGGAGATTGTCTTGACCAGGACCACACCCCTAAATGCATTGAAGCAACTGCCATGTGATTGGTTGATTAGATAATTGCATTAATGAGAAATTGAACAGGTGTTCCTAATAATCCTTTAGGTGAGTGCATGTTGCCATTCTGTACACTGAGTTTTAGTAGCCTATATACTAATTTAACATAACAAATACCTTGTGCGTGTGTATATACATTGCACCTATCTGTTCTGTTCAATGTTATTTTCATATGGAAGTCCATGGTCATAATTATTCATATGTATGCAGTGTCATAACTACATATCTGACGTTAATAACAAACCAAACAGTTTGAAAATCGGTAGAAATTTTAGCAAGTTATGGTTATTTAAAAAGTACATGCACCATTAAAACACAATGTTATGAGTGACTGTGACAAGATAGCCGCCAGGTGCGGATTTCTATGTATCCTTTATTATGTATATCTAAGTTTGGAAGAGGGAAGCAAGGCATTGTCCTAGCTCCTCCAGCAAATACATATTTTGAATCCAGATTGAGAAACTTTGTTTTCAGGTCAATCTTATAAATGTTGTTTCTCCTTTATTTTATGCATTTATTTTTACTTACTATATTATTTATGTGTAGGTTCTCTAGCTAATGCTAGACTTATGTTCCTTTTTGTAGATGGACTCTTTAAAGGTGACCTTATATTATGGTGTGAGGAATCTGTATAATTTGATTTAAACCGGAGTTGGTGGGCCCCTCCTTTATTTCAGATATATATAGCTGTGGTTGTTAACATGGACAGTGGTTATAATACTATGGTCTATGATCGTAGATTTTTTTATCCAAACCTCTCCTGTACACCACTCTCCTCTTTCTCAGTTTGTCTCTCTCGAACACTGTCACATTTTTACACTTTTTTACTCGCAGCCCCCTGCTTTGTTTTCAGTAGAGAAGTCTCTTACAAACTGTAAAAGCAGGTCATCAGCACACGCGCACACACACACACACACACACACACACACACACACACACACACACACACACACACACACACACACACACACACACACACACACACATACACACACATACACACACACACACACACGGTCCCCCTGCAGCGAGCTCAATGAGCCCTGGCCTCTCTGCACTCAGCGATCACAGTGCATCTCTCCCAGCGTCTCCGACACAATCTCTCATTATCACCCCTCAGCAGACTCTGCAGGACACAAGAGACCGCCTCAGCACCACAGCCAAGGGGTGGGACCGCCAAAAAATGGCAGATGTGCCTCAGCAAGACATGGAGATGAATGAAAGGCTTGTGTTAACGTCTGACTGCATGTGTAATGTCTCCTCCGGAGCATATTAAGCATTTCCTGGCATGTCTAATAGGCGAATAATATAGTCGTGCCATTTAAGCGCAGTAAAGGCTTAATTGAATAGTTTTCAGTATTTATTTATCCATGTATCATCCAAACTTTCATTCATGGACCACGAGATGACTATGTACTCTTTTTGACTTAATGAAAGTGAATGGGGACTTCAACTGTAGCTCCAATATGACAAAAAAACTGGCAAATGGACAGATTTAAGGTGTTATTGTTAAGGTGTTAACTTTTTTATGAAATAATGCAGTATTTATTATAAATAGTTTATCTTCTTTAAATTCATGTGCCTCAATCTTGAATCATATTAATTTCCCCTACCTCTTGCATCATCTCTTCTCTTCTCTTTTCTGATGACAAGGGCGGGGCAACCTGTCACTCAGATATATAGCAAACCACAAACAACCAATCAATTCACAGTGGACAAAATCAAGCCCCGTCCTACATTTTTTCTAGTTCCAGAAGCAGTTTCACCCGGATATACATAACAATAGGGAAGAAAAGACTAGCGCAGCTTCAATATTATGCCGACTTTAATGTGGCAATATTTGTAGTCAAGTGTCTAGTCTAGTGTTAATCTCGTCAACTAATTTACTGAAGAAAATATTTGTTAACGTAGGTTTTTGGATTTTGTCAAATGGTAATGGTGCATCATATTGACAATGAATTGAATCCAATTATAACATACTGTTGAAAAAAATAACAAGAAAACAACTCGGGTTACGACTGTAACCGCCACACTGACTAGTGTCTGTCCTTGTGTGAAGCAATCTGGCACAACTCAAGACGTGAGTACTTGTGAACACGGTGTAGAGGGCAGATCCAGGCTATAATATCTTATGAAGGTGTCTGGGGAGGCCCAGCCAGCGGCATCACAGACCTCTTGAAGGGAAACCCCTGCTAGCAGGGCCTTAGAGGATGCCACTCCTCTAGTCGAGTGGGCTCTTATCAGGAGAGGTGAAGGCAAATCGCATGCCTCGTACGCTGAGGAAATAGCCTCTACAATCCACCTGCTAAAAGTATGTTTTGTGGCAGGGGAACTCTTCTTAGGTGACCCAAAACACAAGAGCAACTGGTCCGACTTCCTCCAGCCCGAAGAACTATGTACATAGTGCTCCAAGCCTCGGACAGGGCATTACAAATGTAGCTTCTGTTGATCAGCCGACACATACAGTGGAGGATGAAAGGCCTGTAAGATGACAGACCGTGCCAAACTCGATGGCACTTTGGGCACGTAGCCAAGTCTAGGGTGGAGAATGGCTCTCACTCTGCCGGACACAAAATCGAGGTAAGCGGGAGTGACAGATAGCACCTGCAGGTCCCCAACTATTTTTGAGGGACATAATGGTTAGCACGAAGGCTTACTTTCAGGGATAAAAACTTCTCAGACACCTCGTCAATGGGCTCGAAGGGTGCCAGGGATAACCCTTCAAGAATCACTGCCAGGTCCCAAACAGGAACCCTAGCTTGGACAACAGGCCTCATCATCCTAGCTCCACGAAGGAAACGTATTATCAGTGGCTGTCTCCCTATAGTGCCCTCACTTAGAGGCGTGTGGAAGGCAGCTATGGCCACCACATAGACTTTAAGCGTGGACGGGGAGAGCCCGTCAGAGAAACGACTTTAGCGGAACTGCAGTACTGAAGCCACTGGGCAGTTAACTGGGTCCAACTGATGTTCTCTGCACCATTAAGTGAATACATTCCATTTTAAGGCATAAGGTTTCCTCGTGGAGGGGGCTCTAGAGTTTAAAATGGTCTCAACAACCTCAGTTGAGAGACCAGCATTTACGAGTCGGCCCCTCTACTGAGAAAGAAGGTCCCTCCTGATTGGGATTGGCCACGGAGGTCCTGTTAGAAGTGTAATGTCTGAAAACCATACTCGGGCCGGCCAGTACGGGGCTACTAGAAGCAGGCTGACCCAGTGCTGCTGGACCCTCTCTAGAACCTCTGGGAGCAGAGTGATCGGAGGGAAATGCTTACAGACGTTGCCTCGGCCACGCCTGTGTCTTGGCATCCAGCCCCAGAGGAGCTGGATGCGTGAGGGAAAACCAAAGCAGACAGTGTGTGTTCTCGTGAGAGGCGAACAAATCCGCTTCCGCCTGGCCGAATTTCCTACATATTAACTCCACCGTTTCGGGGTAGAGTCTCCATTCCCCTGGCCCAGCCCCTGCCTCGACAGGTTGTCTGCCTCCACATTTTGTCCCCAGGTATAAACATTTCTCTGAATGAGAGTAGTTTACCCTTGGACCACAGAAGAACCTGATGCACCAGTCTGCATAGAGAGCGTGACCTCAGACCCCCTTGCCAATTTATATATGAGCCCATCAATGTATTGTCTGTTCGTAATAGAACATGATGGCCTCTGAGGTCCGGAAGGAAGTGTCTCGGAGCCAGAAACATTGCCAACATCTCCAGGCGATTGATGTGCCATGAAAGATGATGGTCCTCCCAAAGACCCCTGGTGTAGGAGCTCCCCAGCCTGTGAGGGATGCATCCCTAGTCACTATCTTTCTCTGACACCATGCTTCCAACACAGGGCCCTTGGACAGGAACCATGGTTTCTTCCACATGACCAAAGAATGAAAGGTACTTGCACATTACTTTGATCGTGCGAAACGGGTTCCCCCTCGGGTAAAACCCTCTGGTCCTGAGCCACCACTGTAGCGGCCCCATGTACAGCAGGCCAAAAGGTATTACGTTGGACGCTGCTGCCAGGAGCCCCAGAAATCTTTGAAAGGGTTTGACAGGGATGGCCTGGCCTAGCTTGATACTGGTGACTGTAGTCAAGATGGTGTTTATACGAGCAAGAGACAACTGTGCCCGCATCATCAGTCACACACTACCTCTAGAAATGTAGTTCTCTGATGAGAACTCTTTAATTAGCCATTTCTATTCATTTTAATTCATTATCCATTCAATTCATTTTATTCATTATCCATTTTTAACCCATTAATTATCTAATTAACTCTTAATACTTAATACTAGCTACTAAATTCAGATAAAACGGAGGAATTACTTATTGGTCCAAAAAACTACCCACAAACTCACTTACAATACAACTTTAATATAGAAGGATGTCCTGTTACTTTATCCACTACAGTAAAAGACCTGGGTGTTATACTAGACCGCAACTTGTCTTTCGAAAATCATATTTCATATGTTACAAGAACAGCCTTTTTCCACCTTAGAAACATTACAAAGCTACGTAACATGCTATCTGTTTCTGATGCAGAAAAGTTAGTTCATGCATTCATGACCTCGAGACTAGATTATTGTAATGCTATATTAGCTGGCTGTCCTGCATCCTCAATAAACAAGCTACAGTTAGTGCAAAATGCAGCTGCTAGAGTTCTTACTAGGTCAAGAAAATATGATCATATAACACCAATTTTATCATCTCTACACTGGTTACCTATCAAGTTCCGTATCAATTACAAAGTACTATTACTGACCTATAAAGCCCTAAATGGTTTAGCTCCTGTGTATTTAATAGACCTTCTATCGCCCTACAATCCATCGCGTTCTTTAAGATCACTAAATTCGAGGCTTCTGGTCATTCCTAGGATATCTAAGTCCACTAAAGGAGGAAGGGCGTTCTCACATTTAGCTCCAAAACTCTGGAATAGCCTTACTGATATTGTTCGAGGCTCTGACTCGCTGTCCCAGTTTAAAACTAGATTAAAGACGCATCTCTTTAGCCAAGCATTTAAATAATGCTTACCTTTTATACCACTGCTGAATCAGATCAAATGCATTTAATATTATAAAACTTGAAAATTCTGTAGGTTATTTGTATAGGTTGCATAGTATTTACAGTCATTACGTTCCTGTGTATATTGGGTGAATGACGGGTGGTTGGGTAGATATCGTGTTTTGCGGTAGGTGGTATGCCATACGGAACCGTTGCCACTGAACCTGCTTTAACGACGACAGTGGGGCTCGACAGCCTTAGTCAAACGGGTCGGCGCGTATGGTTGGGCTGCGGAGAGATTGTGAGATTGTGGTTGGGTCTCAGCAGCAGAGGGATGTAGAGGTCAGTAAGCAGGGCTGAGTGGGGGACGGAGGGGGGTGACTCTGGGACGCAAGAATCACTGTCTTCATGTTTTTTATCATTTATGCCCGTGTTATGGAAATCATTATGAACAGCAGCTACGCTAATTATTTTCCCTTTTTGCTTTTCTGCTGTTATGTCGGGACGCGAGTCCCGAGAAAAACGGCGTTCGTCAGCTCCAGTTTGTATCCAGTCTTTCACGGAGACTTCAGATACCCCAATCACAAAGCCTGTGAAGAGACGACTCAACACCGGCGATATGGACCCTCTATGGTGGACGGCACTGATCCTCAACAACTCGTCTCAACACCGGCGTGATTACTTGGACTTCCAAAAGATGGAAATGGATAAATATTCTAAATGTTCCGATCCAATCTGACTTGTTATGCTGCCCGAATCATAAATCATGCACTGTTCCTTCGTTGGCCAGAGGAGAACTGGCCCTCCGACTGAGTCTGGTTTCTCCCAAGTTTTTTTCTCCATTCTGTCACCTGATGGAGTTTTGGTTCCTTGCCACTGTTGCCTTGTCTTTTGGCTTGCTTAGTTGGGGACATTTAATATTCAATAATATTATTGATTTGCCTTACTTAAGGTGGACGTTGTCGCAATTTTCTTTTAGAAACAAACTCTGTTATATTATTTTCATGTTATCACTGTGAAGCTGCTTTGATACAATCTGTTTTGTAAAAAGCGCTATATAAATAAAGGTGACTTGACTTGACTTGACTTAATTAACACAGGGCCCTGGGACAGGAACCATGGTTTCTTAAACATGACCAAAGAACGAAAGGTACTTGCACATACATGCCTGCATCATCACTGAGTCTCATAATACCCCCAGAAACGTAGTTCTCTGATGAGGAATTAATTAACGCTTTTTGACATTGAGGCTCAGCCCCAGGCACCTCAGATGGCGCAGAGCAATATCTCGATGCCGAACCGCCATTTCCTCTGACTGTGCTAGAATGAGCCAGTCGTCGATGTAATTGAGGATACAAATGCCTTGAAGTCTCAGTGGAGCTAGAGCAGCATCCATGCATTTCGTGAAGGTGCGAGGAGAAAATACTAGGCTGAATGGAAGAACCCAATTGGTACGCCTTTCTCCCGAAGGCGAACCTCAGGAATCTTCTGTGTTGGGGAAGGATGGATATGTGGAAGTAAACGTCTTTTAGATCTATCGTGACAAACCAGTCCTCGGACCTGATCTGACTCATGGTTATAGGTAATGTTAGCATCTTGAACTTGAATCTCCTCAGAGAGCGATTCAATACCCTGAGATCTATAATAGTACGAAAACCCCCATCTTTTTTGGGAACTATGAACTATATGACTATCTTTATGGCGACCTGCGCCATATATCCCTTGCCCACCAAAGCCAATGTAGTATGGCATGGTTTGGAGGGCAGCGCCGGAGCCTTTAGGGATGGAGCAGCATCAGGTGAAAGATAAGATGCCAGTGTCTCTTCCACCCATGGCATCACCCCATAGCGGTTCTCTTTCGGGCCCAATATAGACAAATAAATATGGACATTAGGGCTCGACAAACGTGACGAGAACGGCTTATTCCACAATCTCAACACCTCAGTGTGTCTGATCGAAAGAGGCAGCAGATCACAGTCTGTAAAGACAGCACCCTTGAGCGATGCCTGTGTATGCTCCACTCCCAAACACATTACACAGAGCGAGAGTATGTCACCCTCACTCATATAGCGTGGGCAAGGGGACGCACACTGTCTGTAGACTTTTTTGCTCACCATACTTTTTATATACAGGTCCTTCTCAAAAAATTTGCATATTGTGATAAAGTTAATTATTTTCCATAATGTAATGATAAAAATTAAACTTTCATATATTTTAGATTCATTGCGCACCAACTGAAATATTTCAGGTCTTTTATTGTTTTAATACTGATGATTTTGGCATACAGCTCATGAAAACCCAAAATTTCTATCTAAAAAAATTTGCATATTTCATCCGACCAATAAAATAAGTGTTTTTAATACAAAAAAAGTCAACCTTCAAATAATTATGTTCAGTTATGCACTCAATACTTGGTCTGGAATTCTTTTGCAGAAATGACTGCTTCAATGCGGCGTGGCATGGAGGCAATCAGCCTGTGGCACTGCTGAGGTGTTATGGAGGCCCAGGATGCTTCGATAGCGGCCTTAAGCACATCCAGAGTGTTGGGTCTTGCGTCTCTCAACTTTCTCTTCACAATATCCCAAAGATTCTCTATGGGGTTCAGGTCAGCAGAGTTGGCAGGCCAATTGAGCACAGTAATACCATGGTCAGTAAACCATTTACCAGTGGTTTTGGCACTGTGAGCAGGTGCCAGGTCGTGCTGAAAAATGAAATCTTCATCTCCATAAAGCTTTTCAGCAGATGGAAGCATGAAGTGCTCCAAAATCTCCTGATAGCTAGCTGCATTGACCCTGCCCTTGATAAAACACAGTGCACCAACACCAGCAGCTGACATGGCACCCCAGACCATCACTGACTGTGGGTACTTGACACTGGACTTCAGGCATTTTGGCATTTCCTTCTCCCCAGTCTCCCTCCAGACTCTGGCACCTTGATTTCCGAATGACATGCAAAATTTGCTTTCATCCGAAAAAAGTACTTTGGACCACTGAGCAACAGTCCAGTGCTGCTTCTCTGTAGCCCAGGTCAGGCGCTTCTGCCGCTGTTTATGGTTCAAAAGTGGCTTGACCTGGGGAATGCGGCACCTGTAGCCCATTTCCTGCACAGGCCTGTGCACGGTGGCTCTGGATGTTTCTACTCCAGACTCAGTCCACTGCTTCCGCAGGTCCCCCAAGGTCTGGAATCGGTCCTTCTCCACAATCTTCCTCAGGGTCCGGTCACCTCTTCTCGTTGTGCAGCGTTTTTTACCACACTTTTTCCTTCCCACAGACTTCCCACTGAGGTGCCTTGATACAGCACTCTGGGAACAGCCTATTTGTTCAGAAATTTCTTTCTGTGTCTTACCCTCTTGCTTGAGGGTGTCAATGATGGCCTTCTGGTCGGCAGTCTTACCCATGATTGCGGTTTTGAGTAATGAAACAGGCTGGGAGTTTTTAAAAGCCTCAGGAATCTTTTGCAGGTGTTTAGAGTTAATTAGTTGATGCAGATGATTAGGTTAATAGCTCGTTTAGAGACCCTTTTCATGATATGCTAATTTTTTGAGATTTTTTTTTAGAAGGAATTTTTGGTTTTCATGAGCTGTATGCCAAAATCATCAGTATTAAAACAATAAAAGACCTGAAATATTTCAGTTGGTGTGCAATGAATCTAAAATATATGAAAGTTTAATTTGTATCATTACATTATGGAAAATAATGAACTTTATCACAAGATGCTAATTTTTGAGAAGGACCTGTATATATATATATATATATATATATATATATATATACAGCTAGATGGATATATATATATATATATATATATATATATATATAGCTAGACTCATCCTCAATCACCCCATCAAGGTCAGTTAGAAATCTTGGAGTAATCTTTGATGACCAGCTAACCTTCACAGACCACATTTCAAAGACAGCTCGATCATGCAGGTTTGCAATGCACAACATCAGGAAGATCAGGCCTTTCCTAACTGAGCATGCAACACAACTTCTTGTCCAGGCCCTGGTTATTTCTAGGCTTGATTACTGCAATGCTCTTCTAGCTGGTCTTCCATCACGTGCAACTAAATCCTTACAAATGATCCAGAATGCTGCTGCTCGTCTTGTCTTCAACGAGCCCAAAAGGGCCCACGTCACTCCGCTGTTCATCTCCCTGCATTGGCTACCACTCGCTGGTCGAATCAAGTTCAAGGCGCTGACACTTGCTTACAGATTGTCCACCGGCTCAGCTCCCTCCTACTTTCACTCACTCCTACGGGTCTACATCCCTACCAGAAGCCTGCGATCGGCCAAGGAGCGACGGCTCGTGGTGCCTTCACAGCGAGGCACAAAATCACTGTCCAGAACATTCTCATTCACGGTTCCATGCTGGTGGAATGACCTACCCACCCTCGTCCGGAATGCAGAATCCCTGACAGCATTCAAAAGACAACTGAAAACTCATCTCTTCCATGAGCACTTAACATAGAAAAAAAAAAAAAAAAAAAAAAAACCTTTTGCTTGAAATCTTCGCTTGTCTGGTTTATGCTACTCGGAGCAATGTTTGAACTTTGTATTCTGAGCACTTCTTGCGTTGTTTTTGCCTCTCCATGATGACTCGCTTGGTTTAATCCTCAAATGTAAGTCGCTTTGGATAAAAGCGTCTGCTAAATGACTAAATGTAAATGTAAATGTAAATATATATATATATATATATATATATATATATATATACTCACCTAAAGGATTATTAGGAACACCATACTAATACTGTGTTTGACCCCCTTTCGCCTTCAGAACTGCCTTAATTCTACGTGGCATTGATTCAGCAAGGTGCTGAAAGCATTCTATAGAAATGTTGGCCCATATTGATAGGATAGCATCTTGCAGTTGATGGAAATTTGTGGGATGCCCATCCAGGGCACGAAGCTCCCGTTCCACCACATCCCAAAGATGCTCTATTGTTGTTGAGATCTGGTGACTGTGGGGGCCATTTTAGTACAGTGAACTCATTGTCATGTTCAAGAAACCAATTTGAAATGATTCGAGCTTTGTGACATGGTGCATTATCCTGCTGGAAGTAGCCATCAGAGGATGGGTACATGGTGGCCATAAAGGGATGGATATGGTAAGAAACAATGCTCAGGTAGGCCGTGGCATTTAAACAATGCCCAATTGATACTAAGGGGCCTAAAGTGTGCCAAAAAAAAACATCCCCCACACCATTACACCATCACCACCAGCCTGCACAGTGGTAACAAGGCATGATGGATCCATGTTCTCATTCTGTTTAAGCCAGATTCTGACTCTACCATCTGAATGTCTCAACAGAAATCGAGACTCAGACCAGGCAACATTTTTCCAGTCTTCAACTGTCCAATTTTGGTGAGCTCTTGCAAATTGTAGCCTCTTTTTCCTATTTGTAGTGGAGATGAGTGGTACCCGGTGGGGTCTTCTGCTGTTGTAGCCCATCCGCCTCAAGGTTGTGCGTGTTGTGGCTTCACAAATGCTTTGCTGCATACCTCGGTTGTAACGAGTGGTTATTTCAGTCAAAGTTGCTCTTCTATCAGCTTGAATCAGTCGGCCCATTCTCCTCTGACCTCTAGCATCAACAAGGCATTTTCGCCCACAGGACTGCCGCATACTGGATGTTTTTCACTTTTCACACCATTCTTTGTAAACCCTAGAAATGGTTGTGCGTGAAAATCCCAGTAACTGAGCAGAATGTGAAATACTCAGACCGGCCCGTCTGGCACCAACAACCATGCCACGCTCAAAATTGCTTAAATCACCTTTCTTTCCCATTCTGACATTCAGTTTGGAGTTCAGGAGATTGTCTTGACCAGGACCACACCCCTAAATGCATTGAAGCAACTGCCATGTGATTGGTTGATTAGATAATTGCATTAATGAGAAATTTAACAGGTGTTCCTAATAATCCTTTAGGTGAGTGTATAAGTACTCTACATAACACTTTGGAGAGTTTTCACATGTTCACTTAGGGTGTTCTCACTTTTATTGCAAGCTATTTTGACAATAATGGCTGTATGTTGAGTTATTTTCAGAGGACAGTAAATATATACTGCTATACAAGCAGCACATTGACTACTCTAAAATATATCCAAGTTTCATTTCTATAGTATTGACCCTTGAGAAGATATACTAAAATGTTTGCTAAAATGTGAGGGATGTACTCACTTTTGTGAGATAGTGTATATATATTGTAATATATATGAGACAAACAACACCAAATAAGATGCACAAGGCAACATAGAACTCTTGCTGAAGACCAGAAGCTGACGCTGTTATGATCCGTCGTCTCTTTAAAGCTTCCACTACGCCGTCACATGCAAGGCGTTCCCCAAAGGGTCATCTTTTGACACAGCGCGAGTCCCTTCGAAAGGGAACAATAACACGGCAAAATTTAAACCTTGCACCAACAATGATTTTTGAAGAAAAATCTAGAAGAAAAAAAATGACAGTCAATAATATTGGGGATTGAGCTGCGTGAGCTGAAGCTAAAGAGCGAGTGAACGCCAGTAAATCGAAGTGTTTTGCTAAACTATTATAATCCATATCATTCATATGCCATTTAAGGTAAAACTAACTTATGAACTACCCAGATACATCATTGAAATACTGTCACATGGGTTTGGAAGGACCTGAGGTGAACTATGAAGATTCCATTGAGGGCCGGAGGGTGTGATGGAGGATGTTTGTGAACGGTCTGAAAGAGCTCCTACCATTTTAGAGCCATATCGCCTCAATCACATGTTGATGCCACTCGTCCATCATCATCCCTTCGTCCTCCCGAGGAAAGGAAGACAAGCACAGCCTCGCCAGTTAATGATGATGATTTACACGTGAAATGAAGATGTATGACTGGTGTTTAAATTGCGTTGGTTTTCCAGAAAGCTTCATCTCCCTATGCGCTCTGTAACAACATCAGGGGCCGACACAGATCGGCTGAGTCAGTGCTCAAACAACAGTCAATATAAAGTTGTTACAAATTCGTTTTTGTCAAAATGCTTTTGCGAGCTCAACATTTTCAGAGACATCCGCTGGGAAGCAGAAACCTCGATCAATCCCTACTAGAAATGTCACATCCGAGTCTTTTGTCACCATTAGCCAGGAAAATATCACAGTTTCTGTGATGAATAACTAAGGTGGGAGGGGAAAACCCCTGAAACATTGTCCATGTTATGAACAGCAGACATTATTTGTATCATATGCGACATGAACATCACAAAAACAGTCATCAACATGTCACTGAATACTGCAAGGATGCAATATATTCACCAAAAATGGCGGTAAAGACATTTAGCCAAAATACAGACAAAGTCAAGATTAGACCTTATAGCCCAATTAGGACATTTAAGTAGCTTTTATCAACATGCCTTAGAAAAAAACATCATTGGTGTGAATCTTGAGACAAAACAATGACACTGATATATTTTAAGACCAGTGCAAGTTGGTTTCAGTTAAAACAGCTCAAACATGCATGTTAGACTGGGATTAGTTTAAGCCTGGTCTGTGAAACTGGGGGAGAGAATGTTACAAAATATTTCTGTTTCAAATAAATGACCTTTATAGTCATCAAAAGATTCATCACGTTTCTACACATATTAACCTGCACAACTGTTTTCAACATAATAAGACATGTTGGTAACACACTACATAAAGCCTTTTTGTATAATTAATTATAAATGTATTTATAATGTTATGTATAATGCATTATATCTCTTCATAAATAATTAAAACCAATGTTAAAATGCATTATATTTTCAGACCCTCGTTACATTTGAAATTGGTTGTTTGATGTGTTTTAATGCGTTATACCCTCATGAAAATGCATTATAAGGTGAATTACAAGGCATAATTAATGCATTCAACTTTTATAATGCTTTATATACCCAGGTGTTAAGTAAAGTGTCACTAAAATGTTTCTTGAGCTTCAAATCAGCATATTAGAATGATTTCTGAAGGATCATGAGAACTGAAGACTGTAATGGAGTAATGATGCTGAAAATTCAGCTTTGATCACAGGAATGACATTTGATAATATATTAAAATTACAAAAAGTTTAAAACTGCAATAATATTTCACAATATTACTGTTTTTTTCTTACTGTATTTTTAAACCAATAAATGCAGCCTTCTTTCAAAAACATACTTTTCATATTTTTTTTTTTCCACTCTTGATTATGGTGTGAAATGTGACCTGATGTTTTCATGAGATTCACCCTGTAGTCTGACGTGTGTGATGACAGCAAGCCAGTGATTGTATATGGACAGATCATATCTGCAGGCTCATCACAGACAGGAAACCGGCAGGAACTCCACCGTAATTCCATCCGAGAGATAAACAGCAAGAAAACAGCACAAGAACACTCAGAACAAACTCTAGCCACGAGTAAAAAAGAAAATGCACAAATTATTATTTTTTTTATTTTTATTTCCCTGGAGGAATGCTTGAACCGTCATTAAATAAAGCCTGTACAGTATTTACAGTCAGATATTTTACACCCAGTTTGTTCGCATGCACATGTAACAAACAGAAAGAAAGTCTGTACAAACATTTACATTCCTTGGGAGGAGTCCGTGCGATAAAAGGCACCCGTGAGCGTAGTTGGTATCCGCCCCGCCACACTTCACCTGATCAATAAACCCTTCTGTCGAGCCTTTCATTTCAGCCTCTTTTTCTCGATTACTTAAATGTCTTTCTAATCTGCGTATTAACTGCATACCTGGGTTGCCAGGTAACTAGAAAGCACCCATTCAAACAGATTTCTCAAAAAAATGCATTTAAAGGCATTTAAAAGCAGCGTTTTGTAATGGCATGATGTTCCACACGCTGGAAGTGAGGTAAGGCGTCGGGGGTATTGCAGTGTGGCAGCCGGGACGACACCTTTGGCATTACAGGGGTGCTACGCTGATCAATAGACACAATCTCCCCTGTACAGAAAAGCTTTCCTTTCAGATTCGATACAAATGTAGAAGCTTATAAAGCATGTCCATGCCATGCATCACTGGCCTAGAATATCAAATATAAGCAACTATAAAGCTACATCACTAAACGTACCCCCGTAAACTACTGCTGTGAAGCTGAACGCGTAAGAAAGATAAACCCCAAAATTGCAGGCCAATGACTGGAAAAGCGTGGAGTATTTAAGGTTGTAACTGTCAATCTGAGCTCCAGCCTTGTAAACCAATGAGCTTCAAGACACGAGAGAGAGAGAGAGAGAGAGAGAGAGAGAGAGAGAGAGAGAGAGAGAGAGAGAGAGAGAGAGAGAGAGAGAGAGAATCATCCGTGTGGACAACGTGTTATGGAACTGTATTCGCAAACCAATTTCACAGTCTTTAAGTCCTAGCAATACCAAGCACATTTTGACAAGTTCCTTTCCCAAGAATATTACAGTTGTACCAAAAAAAAAAAAACAATTCAAAACAATGCTTTTTCATTTCTAAAATGAAATGAGTTAAAGACGCACAGTCTTTTGTGCAAAGGATTTCTAAACCTCAATCGTTGAAAACAACAGAATGATTTTTGGAAATTGTATGTTAAATTTATGTGTGTAAATTGTTGCACTGAATTAAAATCCACTTTAGCAAACGTTCGTTAAGCTCATGTTTCCAGAATGAGGCCTGTTGTATGTTTCGCTTGAACCATAACCAGTATAAATCTACAATTTTGCAATTTTTCAAAGTGATTAACTGGGGTGGGGGTGCAAGAGATGATCTAAACTTTATTATTTAAACCAAACTTTGGCAACACGTTTGACGCCCGTTTTGATCTCACTTTAAGAAGAAAATAGACGCATTTTTAAAAAAAATCCAAGATGTATAAAGCAGCATTTTTCACAGTTTTGAAAACAATAGTTCTTTGAAGTAGATTCTCTGATCATTATTTAATAAATTTGGCTTTGTTATGAAAGTCTTCACAGAAAAGGTCCAAAAACTGTACTTTTTATGAGCGCATCACTCAGTTTCAAAGGACAAAAATGGATAATTTGGTCAAAAACAGCTTATATTGTTAATAGTTTCACGTTTTAGAATGGCAAACTCGTATATAATCTTAATGAGGTTGACATGCTAGCTTAATGACGCTGCAGTACACACTTACTGTCCAATCTAAAACAGTGTATATGCTGCGAAACATTGGCAGAAGTCTATTAACCTAAAAGCTAAGGAAGTCTCAACCGCATTCTTCCTCATGCATATGTATGTATGTAAATGAGCTTTACATTATGCAAATGACCCCAGTCTAAAGATTCATCCTTAGAAACATATTGTAGTAGCTTTAGATTGACTGACAGCAGCTATGCCACATCACGGTGTATTTGAAAATAGGAAAATATACAGACCAAAAACGGTAACTTGCAAATGTGATCAAATCTCTTGTCGTAGCTTGGGAATCCCGCAGCGCTTGATGTGCGACTCTCCATGCAGCGGGCCGTTCATCAGATAAAGCACATCCCTGTCGACGGGAAATAAGAGCTTCTGCTTACAGCTGCTCGTGTACACGACTGCGTTCAGGTGGGGAATTGCCAAGGGCCGCCCAAAAATCTCCGTGATAGATGTGTTTCATTAAAAAAGACTGTAAATCTGGGAAAGCCAGAGAAGGGAGTGGCGTGTGGCACAGCAAGATTGATGGCGTAAAAATAAACAAAGTTGCATGTGTTCTACCAAGACAAGCTCGCAGACGCCCACAAACCCCCATCAGGCACGGCGAATCCTCCAATGCAGAGGAGGCTGCTTCCCATTTCATTTAACAGGGTGTGAAACTCAGACTAGAACTAGAAAACACACTGCCTGATCTGACCTACTTTAACACGGATGGTTTTATCATGGATGCTTGTACGGGAGTGAGAAACATTCATGACTGATGTTCTTCTTAGAATTATTTTACATCTTGTTAGGGTGGTTAAAGGGATCGATCACCTAAATATTTTCATTCTGTAATACTTTACTAAACTTATTGTCGTTCCAAACCTGAATGACTCTCTTTCTTCAATGGAACACAAAAGGAGAAGTTTAACAGATTGTTCAAGCTGTTCTTTTCATTGTAATGACAATGAACGAAAAGAATTAATAAAAGTAGTCCACTTGACTTGTGCAATTTATTCCAAGTCTTCATACCTGTATGTCAGATTTGTGAGAGAAACACACTTAAGTCATTATAGATGTGAGACTTCTTTAAATGGCATATTTGAACATACATGCACAAGAATCAGAGGAGAAACAGATTATTTTTATTGAGTAACTAATTGAATTTTAAGTCAAAAATTGACTATTTGGCTTCAAAAGACTTTAAATATAGAACACCAAATTTATATATTACTGTTTTTTTTCTCTCAACTTTTGGAGCTCAAAAGCTGCGCCGCATGTAGCGTCACTGTATGGAAAAGAGCCATTTAAACAATCTATTATATTTCTCAGTTTAAGTTCCATTGAAGAAAGAAAATCAAAAGTTTTTATTTTTGAGTGAACTATCCCTTAAAAAACATAACATGGATCAGGCGGGCTGAGCACCTGAAAGAAAATATCAAAAGGTGTTGTGCAAATTCTCAAACACTTCTGTTTTAAAGTGTTATAGAGGGTAGGCATAATATAGAAAAATATAGGGCTAACAAAATTACAAAATTTATAATATCCAACAATCCAGTGTTAGATTGTCTGAAATTCGGTTTGTCGTACCAGGACTGTGTCCAGCAACATGAAACAAAGCCTACTGTCCTCAGGGGATCATTGCCTTCGATCACATGCTTGAGTCTGAGGAAACATCTAATTCTGCCCAGACCTGCCTGCAAGTGTCACCAAACTCTACAGTCCCCCGATGAGACGGGCTTATTACCCTCATAATGCCCACTCAGCAGACTCTGTCCTGCTTTACACTTCTGAGACCTCGGTTCACACATCGAGAAGACAATAAAGAAGTGCAAGAAACCAGAATCAGTCAAGGTTTCACACACAAAATCTAACTTTACACCTGAGGTAGAAAACATAAAATTCACAGCAGGATGGAGTGAACGAGGTTAAAAGCAAAGGAAGCCTATGGGAAGAGGGTTGTACAGTGTTTAAGGAAGCCATTAGTTATTTGAAATGTTCAGAGAAACCCCCTGAAGAGGAAGGCATCGGAAAACGTGGTGGTCAATACTATTGCACAATGTTTTAAGGGAACGAGGGACTGGGATTGACGGCAACTCTGCACTTGCTCATCCTTAGTAAACACAAAATCTTCTGGATACTGAAAAGAAGTGATTCAGTTTCTGGAAATAGGTCAAGGCTAAAGTCATATGGCTCTCTAAGAATAAAAAAAAAGTGACCCAGCTTGGATCATTCAGTTTCTGTGACGTGATAAATATTCCGAAGTAAAATCAGCAGCTACAGATGAAGTCATCTCAAGAACTTGTTTTCGTTGAGACAGGAAGTGTAGAAGGACCTTCATTGTACAGATTATACAGTTTTGGCATCACCAAAATGGCACCTTAAAACATCCAGAAGCAAGCAACCGGCAGTTCCTCAGACGATCGTGTTCCTCGGATGCGGTTTAAAGAGTTGTGTCTTCAGAAGCAGACGGCTGTGTCACATGACCTTCTGGATTGAGACGGCTGACCCCTGGACTTCTTCCCAAGGTCGGTTTCGGACACCTAACGTTGTGGCGTCCAATTAGCCCAAAAAGGCACCATCGATAACAATCTTTCCAAAAGGAGGATCTTCACCTTTTCTTCCCCATCTTCGGATTCCAAATCTTCACTCTCATGTCACTGTGGGATGGAGGAAACAAACAGACATAAAATGAGAGGTGGAGGAGATGCACAAGGCCAATAATCAGAAAGACAGAATCTTCAGACACTCCTCACACTGAAGACATCAAAACCCAGTTCACAAAGGGAACCGCCACACGAGTCCCCGCTCCTCTCACCAATTAGGCGCATGAACTGCTTTATCCCAATAAAAATCAAAACCCTGCTGTGTGAAACAGCCCAAAGAACCACACGCTCGCGTCCTAACTAACACACCGCGTCTCGGAAGAAAAAGATGAGTTCTGAATCACAGCGGGATGCAAATGAACAAGTCATTAGGTTGGGATAAAGTTAAATAAGTGCATATGTATAAAGATGTCATTATTTTTCTAGAAACAAACAGGGATTAATTCACTTGAGATAATTTATTTTCATATATTAGCGCCCTCAAAATTAACCCGTTAACGCAGGCAATTAATTTTTTCAGTTGAACACGTTAAATGTGTAATATTTAACGTAATTAACGCATTATCTAAGAAGGATTAATCTATATGTAATTTATAATTTATGCAGTGAAGACTGTGAAGTGTTTGATAACTTTAATAAATGTCTGTATATTTCATACCCGTTAGACCTTACCTAGGCTAAAAACAAATAAAACTGTAGCTTTTTGTGAATTTTGACAGGGCAAGTAAACATCTGATCGGACCAATAGAAAATAATTAAGACCTGATATATTGAAGGGCAGGTAAATGAAACATTTATTATAATGGTTTTATGTGAAGATTGTTTTAAGTTCACTTAAATTAAAAGTTTTACATTATTTAAAGCCTAATAGATGTTAAAAAAATCTATAGTTTCAATTATTCTGTAATGCTGAATGCCTAAAATGAATGGTTATAATTGAGGACAAAAATCTATTTCATAGAGACATCAGTATTGGTATCGGTGATGCTGGTCTTCTTTCATAAAAAGATACTATTAAACAAATATTTAAAATATAACTACTGTCTTTGTAATTTGGAGATTGAATGTGAAATGATTACAATGAAATAAAAATATATTACAGTTTTAATGTTTAATTAATAAAAAGTTGTATTAATCACAATTAATACAGATTAATTTCAGAAAAATTTATGTGCGATTAATACATTATAATAATAAGCATATATGTATATGTTGTCAATTGATTAAAAAATTATTAATATATATACACATTAATATCTATACACATATATATATATATATGCTGTGTGTGTTTCCAGAAAAAAAACATTCACTTGATAAGCAAAATTACCTAATATTAGAAGATAACCTTTTGAAGTTAAAGCATGAAGTTAAAAAAAGTGTATATTTATAATATATTTTTAAATCATTATTCCCCCTTCTGAATTCTGAAAAGTTTTGTTTTGGTTTTTTGTTTTGTTTTGATGTACATACATTTATGATTCCTTATGTCATTTGGTTATTAGGTGTCCTTTCGGATTCTCAAAGTGTCCTTTTTTTGAAAGAGAAAAAATATTTACCTTGAAAAAAAGATTGCACATAATTTGTTTGAGAATCATCCTTCAGTCTGATAAGTTTACTTTGCTAGATATAGTAAACGATGACAAAATGGACGTATATAACACATGACCAGCTAAAAACAACCAGACTGCAGTGGATCCTGGTAAAGCAGGGCGATAGTACGGCCTATCCTGTGGTACCTAGACCTTAACTTCAACCAATTAAAAGGATTTACGACACCGGTGTTCAACAATCGAAGGTTCAATAAGTTTTTATTGCTCTCTGAAAGATGAGAAGACTGAAATGGGGAAAAAACAACACATGGAGTTTAATTAGTACAATTCTTCGATACTGGGTCAAAGAGCCGAGGGAAAGTTCTGTGCAATCAAACATCCGAGAAGTCGGCCTGTGAAACACAACTGGTGCGAAGTATGAAAGATCTGGGAACAGACAGAAGATGCACACAGGGATGGTGATATATATGGGGTGAGAATTGTTCCATTATTCCAAATAAATAGATTAAGATCCACAAATAAATGTAAAGAGATTCACAAAAATAAATCAAATTCACAAATAAATAGATTAAGATCCAAAAATTAATGTAAAGAGTTTCACAAAAAAATATAAAACTAACAAATAAATAAAATTAGCTTCGCGAATAAAAATATATATTTACAAATGTGTTTTATGCCACAAACACAACTCTGCCTGGCATTTATTTGTGAATCGTTTTCTGTGCATTTGTAAATCCCCTCAGACATTTGTGGATTTTGAAACACTTCTGGCGTCGACGTGCAGACAAATACACAAATAAGTGACTCCACCCACCGTTTACCTAAGCCAATCAGATCACGGCCACATTGAGCAGACCAATCGTAGCACGTTCTCACTACAACCAATCACGTTAGGCTTTGCTGTTTGTGTGGTTAAAACACCCCATTTCCAAAAGATTGTTGGAGTTTAAGGCTTCTTTATATTTATTATTCTTTATTATTAACTCAGGATTACACACAAATGATCATCACAGATCCCGAGCATCATAACACCCTCTCTACCGGAGTCAAGCGACGCGTCAAAAGCAAATTTATTTTACGATTATCCGATTATCTTCCCTGCCGTAGCAGTTTTAAATCATGTAAAACTAACATGTTTGCAATGTTAACACATTGTGCCCATGACGTGTTTTCTTACCTGAAGATATATGACGTATAATCTTCTTTATTGACTATGCCGGCTACATGATAGCGTCTACTGGACGCGGCGGCAGCGCGACACGATGATTCACTGATAGTAAACGGATGCCCGTTCTTCTTCTGAAGTAGCGGCTACTACACACAACTACACGGAGGACACATCATTTGCACATTTGCTCTTTGTCCAATGTAGAAAGCCTCGCACGGGGTAGACACGATGTAAGATGTAACAGCGTGTAGGCTAATGGGGTTTTGAGTAGATAATGCAATGCAAAAAAATACATATTTGCATTTATATTGGATGCTGTAAGTAACTTTTACAAAACAATATTAAGTTTGATTCATATTAAATATTATTTGTGTGATCAAGCGTTTTAATGGGATAAATTAAAATCGCTAGTCTGCTGGGCAATTCACTTTTAAATGCATGTTATAGCCTATATTTAATCATTAGATCCACGGACCTGCTATTTAAAACTTGAATGAAGAAGTGTGAAAAGCTGTTGTGACAGTAATTTCCCCAATATTACACAAACTCGCGTATTTATCACGAGGTTGAATCCATTTATTCATTAGTCAGCAACGCATTGATGCTTTTCTGTTTTATCATGAATAATGTGACGCTTCCATAACGCGTTCTTCCCATAACGTAAGAGTTGTTTCTCTGGCATTTTCAAAGGCTCATAAAAATGTGTCTTGGCTTGATACACAGTCTCTTACTCTTAACGAAATCCAAATTTTAAACATATTTTACTGAAGAAATATTAAGGGTCTTAGCCTACACTTTCTATTTGAGCCAATGCAGATGAACGAGGAAAGTTATTTCAGGGCAAGACCACTCTGAGTGTAAAGCCTAACGTGATTGGTTGTAGCGAGAACGTGCTACGATTGGTCAGCACAATGTGGCCGTGATCTGATTGGCTTAGGTAAAGCGTGGGTGGAGTCACTTATTTGTGGATTTGTCTGCACGTCGACGCTAGAAGTGTTTCACGTGAGAAGCGTAAGGGGATTTACAAATGCACAGGAACCGATTCACAAATAAATGCCAGGCAGAGTTGTGTTTGTAGTATAAACAACATTTGTAAATATATTTTTTATTTGCAAATCTCATTCTATTTATTTGTGAGTTTTATAATTCTTTGTGAAACTCTTTGCATTTATTTGTGGATCTTAATCTATTTATTTGTGAATTTGATATATTTTTGTGAATCTCTTTACATTTATTTGTGGATCATAATCTATTTATTTGGAATATTGCAACAATTCTACCCCCATATACTGTATATACAACTGACAGAGTGAGAAATAATTGACAACAACAAAATGCGTCAGCTGAGCCGTGTAGTATGTTCTCAGACATTGTGCAGCTCGCGTTCCCTCGAGCGCATTCGCTCAACTTGTCTTTAACCTTCAGAAACGCTCATGCCTTTGCTCAAGTGTCTGCCAGAATACAATCCTGTTTGACCAGCGGTGTTAAAGATGGGACGGTCAACCCGCTCAACCTGGAGTAATCTCCCCTTTCTCTCCAATATAGCCAAGCACTGAGAAGTCAGGTTCATGATAGAGAATCAGTCTATGCAATGAATTCATTCCAAAAAACTAAATATTTACAGATTTTCATATAGATGCTTACACTAAATTGTGTATTTTATGCTGATATATTACAATAAATATTAGATTATTATAAATTGCGGAAAAAAAGCACTGAAAATTATATTTATTTTTATTCATAATATTTATTTTTTAACCAATTACTCATTTTAAACTGATTCGTCACATCATAAACAAAATGATTCGGGTAACACTTTACAATAAGGTTTCATTAGTTAACATGAACTAACAGTGAACAATACTTCTACCGCATTTATTTAATTAGTTAAATGTTAATTTAAACATTTACTAATACATAATTAAAATATTAAAAAAATAAAAAATTGTTAACATTAGTTAATACACTGTGAAATAACATGAACGATCAATGAACAGCTGTATTTTTATTAACTAACATTAACAGATTAATAAATACTGTAACAAATGTATTACTTATTGTTAATTCATGTTAGTTAATACATTAACTAATGTTAACTAATGAATCTTATTAAGTGTTACCATGATTTGAATAGAATTCACTGATAGGCGAGTCCTTGTTTACAACATTGCTCAAATGTTTACAAAATTATGGGAAAATGTGCATTTGAATGGGAAATCAGCAGAGAGTGTTATTATCTGTCACTTTGAACGACTGGGTTGAAAATTTCCTGTCTACCTCTAATAATATCTGTCAGTAAAATATTGTAAAGCTTCAATGTGATATTTATATCACAAGACCTTCTGTAGCAACAGCTCTTTCATTTTTACAAAGCCCTGTGTTGTAGTTTCTTGTTATTTTTTCCCTTGTTTTTCTTTTTGTTCCGCTCCAGCAATGTGAAGACAAGCACTACAGCTCACACTGACTTAATGAACAACATCTCATGAATTATTCCAGTGGAATACACTTGGAAACTTGCGTTCTCTCCCTAAATCCTCACTTATGTATCTCTCATGGTCTATTTTTAATTTTCAGGGGGGAATTTAAAGTCAACGTGACATCAAAATGGACAATTCTCAATTTTTTTATGGAATACTGCAGTATTTATTATAAATGATTTATCCGTGCACATCAATATCTTTTTTAATTTGTGTGCCGCATAATCTTGAATCAGAATAACTTCTCCTCCCTCTTGCAGCATCTCTTCTCTTCTCTGATGATGAGGGCAGGGCAACCTGTCACTCACATGAGATCAGCCAATCACAAACCACAACCATCCAATCAATTCCTCAAGGGCAAAAGCCCCGCCCTACATTTGGCCTTGTTCCAGAAGCCGTTTCACTCAGATACACATCACAATAGGGAAGAAAAGACTTGTGCAACTTCTGTTTCATGCCGACTTTAAACCTTTACTAGCTCCACTTGTCTTCACATTCATACTAATTAAAAACAAAAATTCTGTTGAAATGTTTGCACACTTTCTGAACATAACAACCCTCTACAATGCGAGGAAATCACTCGCATATGTAACTAATTCTTCACTCTGTGCGACTAAATCATTAGCCATTGGCTGATAAATTCTTAAGATTTTACTTGAAGTTCTGGAAGATTCTACACTTGTGTGCAATACGCATCTGATAATCATAGGCACACCGTCTGAGGCTGAAACGACCACTTTCATGTGGCAAGTATGCTATGTTGTAAGAGTTTCAGCTAAGGACTTGTCAGAGGGAAAAGGGAAAAGGGGAGAAAAGTACTGAAGCAGAGAGACATAAGAAGATGAGCTAGAGAAAGGACAGTACCAGAGGGAAGCAGGCAGGAGGTGGTTAGTGGAGGCTCATGGGAGGCTGGTGGCCCGGCCCTTGATGGCCAGGACCCGACGGGGCAGACAGGGCGTGAGCCCGGGGACATAACTCCACAACTTCACACGACAGTCACTGCAGTTATGAAGGTATGAGAGAGAGAGAGAGAGAGAGAGAGAGAGAGAGAGAGAGAGAGATGAAGGAAAGGAGAGCCGTTAATGAAGAACATTCAAACAATCCCACAATCCCCTGCCTGCACCATCTGCTATACAAACAAGCACCCCGAAATGCACAAAAATAGGTCTTAACAACATATTAGTCTGAGTGAACATTTATAAGTAGTCTACTGTCTAGAAAAAAGGCGACACAAGAGAGTAAGAGACTGAACAGTGTCACAGAAACAGACGAGGAACGCATAACGGACTAGTTGATCTGATGACCCATTTAGAACCATTACAGCGCCGTAAATAACTGCTTATATTATCATTTCAAAATTACCATAAAACCTGTTCCCTTCATCTTGTTTTCCCAATGCACCTGAGAAGTTTCTGCTAATTTGGGAAGTTCAACCTACGAACAGGGTCTTTCGAACAAACAATTTGTCTTTTAGATCAATGTATTTCCACACATTACGTGACATTTAAATGCTTTAAACTAGGCGTGTTCAATATGTATTGTCTACGATAATATCCTAATTGTTGTTTTAATGATGTGCAGCCGGTCATTTTGTCTCATACTGATTTTGTCTTGAGAAAGCATGCTTTCATTGCGTGATCTTGTCTAGTTGACAGCAGTAACAATTTCCCTAAATTCAATATATGGGTGCAAAACTGCCTCTCTATGAGTTTTTGTCTTATATTTCTATGATATCGAAATATAAAATACAGACTAATGCTGTGTCTGAACATGCCTACTTCTATATTATATAGTAGGCGAAAAAAGGTATGCGAGTTGAGTATGTGTCAGAATTCATAAAACAGTAGGTGAACGTACTACTTCCAGCGAGCCTGAAGTGTGCATTCGATGTTCACTTTACTATCCCATTAGGCCACAGGACTGTGACTGGAGGGAATGCAACGCAATGACAATGACAACATGGTGGATGTAGTATGACCAAATTTCATTCATACTACCTACATTCATACTATATAGAATTTTTTTTTAATGGTAACAAAGTACGTTTCAAACCAAATGTAGTGCCTACTATACAGCATGAGTTCCTGCTGTTCCTAAACGCTCCCACTTTCCAATAATACCACTTACAGTTGACCGTGGAATATCTAGCAGGGATGAAATTTCACAAACTGATTTATTGCAATGGTGCATCCTGTCACAGTACCACACTTGAATTCACTGAGCTCTTCAGACCTATTTTTTGACAAATATTTGTAAATGCAGACTGCATGCTTGATTTTATACAGCCGTGGCAATGGGTCTGAACTATTGAATTCTATAATTAAGAGGCGTGTCCCAATACTTTTGTCCATATAGTGCAGTTCCAAGCAAAGCCCCAGCAGAACTGTAGAGCATCTCTGAGTAACACAGCAGTGGTTCGTTCCTTATACATTCATGCTCAACTCATAAAACCAGCCACTTGCTTTGCTCCAGAACGAATCAGCTTTTTGAACAAATCGGTTGAATAAATGATTGAGTTTCATCGCAACTTGAAACTTGGTGTTCAAGTGTAAAAATTAGTGCTTATTTTGCACACCAGTCCACTAAAAGACTGAAAGAACCAAACACACAGCATTGGGCATGAGTTGCGCATCACTTCTAATTTAGCTTCTTCCTGCATGAGCTACGTACCTGGAGGCAGTAAAGATCTGTTTGGAATTAGTGCAGATGGCATTGATGGGGCTGTCATGGCCCTTAATCTCTCCGATGGGCGTGAAGTTGTCCACGTTCCACACCTTGAGCATTCCCGCCCTGCAGGCGCTGAGGAGCATGGGCCGCCCGGGTACAAACGCCAGAGCACACACCCAATCCTTGTGCGCATTTGGGATTTGCTGTGGAGAAATAAGCAACATTCGTTTTTTAGACCACCTCTCCTCTATAAAAGCACAAAGTCCCTCCAGCGGGAGTTATTCTCTATATCAGTGTCACTGTTTCTGAACTCCATGAAACACCTCCATTGTAGTCTCGAGTTTTCTTCAGGGAACAAACATGTCACATTATTCCTCGCTTAAATAATTCATATGCAAAAAAAAGGATGAGTTCTGGTTGAGTCAGTTAGTGTGTTGAAACTGTCGATTATGGTAATGGGCGGGACATTTCCCAAACACACTCAAAGCGCTTGTCCAATCACAGCACACTGATTCAGCCGACCAATCAGAGCACATTGTGTTTTTCAGAAGGATGGGCTTCTACAGGAACTAAACAGAGCGTTACTGACAGACTGGGAAGAGAGGAGCTGCAACAATGGAGAATATGCAGACCTGAAATTTCCTCAAAGAAAAAATGTCTCTCAACTAATTCTGTAAGCCATACAGGGAACCCCATCATTATAATATTAAAGGTTAAAGTGCATTGATTTGTAGGCTACGTACATTTAAATTACACATAAGGAAGTTTTTATAATAACATTATAATACATTTTTAATTACATAATTATGTTTTTAAACATTTATTTGGTGGCTGTCATAAAATGGATTTATTCCAACACATTAATTGAAGAAAAGGTCAAATTACAATGAATTAACTCTTCATTTTAGGGGTTAACCTCAGCTAAAGTAAAAGTGACAGCAAGCACCACTATTAAGACTACAAATGAGTTTAACAAACTAGCCAAATTTAAATTTAAACAAGCCTCGGAGTAATAGAAATAGGCAGACACATAAAATAAAATTCAGATACTAAAGAGGGATTATACAGATGCTATAAAAGAGCTAAGAGAATTATGAATCTTTTTTTTAACCACCAAGCTCCAGCTGAGTCCGCCAACAGGCCTGTGGGAAAACGGACGGAAGTTCTCATAAAAGACAGCAACCAAAGCACTTTAGCTTGGCAAATTTACCCAGTGGTTCAATCAGAGAGGAGAGGCGAGGCGAGTAAGTAATGTGTGTGTTTAGATAAACTCACTGCTTGCACATTGTTAAATCCACTGGGATTTAAGCCTCTTCCTATTGAGGGGAATTCTGTCAGTCAATAAAAATAAAAAAAGATATGGATGTTCAATAACAGCTGTGGACTGATTTAGCCCAGATGTGCGTGTGTATTTAATATAAGAGTGAGGGAGCGCAGCATACATTGGCATTATGAAAAGAAATTAAAGATTGACAAAGATATCGCTTTGTATAAAGGAATCTTTCATCTACATGCCCAAAAACGGACAGTAAACTGCTAATCTTTCCAGGTAAATACATTAAGAGCTTCAGTCGTTATGGCTCATTGTTTCTCCAGGTGATATTTATTCTCTATTTCCAGTTTCAGCATCAAAATGCGATGAAATTATCAACATGACAATGAAATTTACCTGTGTAATACATAATTCAAATATCCTTGATGGGTAGGAGACTCGATATGTCGAACCAATTTTCATGTCGTCTTATAATAATCTTCCATTATTTTTGACCTTTTAGCTCTGGATGATGGGAAACGCTGGAATGTGTTTTTTGTCTAATATAATCAGCTGGAGAAATCATTCAAATCAAACTTATTACTAAGAGCTTCCTCAGCAGTCAGAGCGCTATGACGTCAACCTTATGTGATGAATGAAGCTATTCAACATCTATTGACACAGGAACAATAGGTAAACGCTGGATTATTACCTTATGAAACATCATTTGTCTGTGTATATATTATTTTTCGGGTTTGGATATTGTAATTTTGTCGCTGTCAATCATGTTGATCTCTTTAAAGCCCTTACAGCTTAATAGTCACACAGTTCTTTGCCATTTTTTCCTAAATTAATATTTAACTTTAAAAAATCTGACTGAAATTTTTTGAAAGACTAAATCTACATTTCATCTGAGTTTCTTTTGGTAATTACAGGAAAAGAAGGAAAAACATTCTCCATACATGGCTCTTTGCTTTGGCTGTGAGCTTTTAAGTAGGATGATTGTACATAGCACAGGAATTAATATATTTAACCAAAAATAATTAATACATTATAAACAGGGTGTATATAATGGGTGGGGTTCATGTGACATCATGTGACATGACATTACGCTATCACGCGTTAATACAAGACCATATGCATGTAATAGTAATCTTTTCATTTTTACCTGAATCAGTTCCTGCTGTCCCAGATCCCATTTCTTAATGCCGTTGTCACGGGAACCACTGAACAGTATGTCACCATGCACAGCGAGACACTCAATCCCATCGTAATGAGGGGGCTCGAAGTTATGAGCCGGTCCGATGTTGCCCTGGGCTCCCTCCGCAATGTCAAATATCTGCATGAAAGGAAGAAAAAAAAAACATACTGAAAGTTCCAGAACTCAACTTTCTTGTTAAAGGAACACTCCACTGTTTTAACCAACTTCCCTAGAGTTAAACGGGTAAAGAGTTGTACCGTTTTCGAATCCATTCAGACGATATCCGGGTCTGGCGGTAGCACTTTTAGCATAGCTTAGCATAGATCATTGAATCTGATTAGACAGTTAGCATCTCTCTCAAAGAAAATTCTCTCTCTTTGCTGCTGTACCATGCAGGCGCAATGATATTACACAGTGCCTGAAGATTTCACGTCGGAAGTTACCTAGCTGGGGACTATTTACAGGCGCTGCGTAATATCATTGCGCCTGCTGCACCCATGGTACGGCAGCAAAGTTCCTTGATTATTACGCAGGAATAAGTGTATAGTTCCTAGCCATATCGGCCTAGAAAACCGCAACTTTTCATTTTCCGTCAATCTTCGTACACGATGTAACTACAGAAGAGTCAAGGTTTAAATGAAAAACATCAAAACTCTTTGGTCATTTTTTTGAGAGAAACGGTCTAATCAGATTCAATTATCTATGCTAAGCTATGCTAAAAGTGCTACCGCCAGACCCGGATATCGGCTGAATGGATTAAAAAACGGTAAAACTCAACTGTTTAACTCTTGGGGAGTTGGAAAATGAGCCTATTTCCGAAAAGAGTGGAGTGTTCCTTTAAGGTCCGTTCACACGAAGAATGACAACTATCAGATAATTATTAAAACGAAAACTATATTAGCGCCCACACCAACGAACGATATCGTTCTGTTTATTATAAGGGAGAGCTATATTTTTTGTTATCTGCTGCTTTAAATGCTTGAGCTCTTTGAAGCAGGATGGATTCTGATTGGCTGTCAATGTTTTTAGATTTTCTTATGGGTTTTTCAATTTCTGAGTGAAATAAGGTCTGTGGTAAACATAACTTGACGATACTTTAACGTTTTGCTCCACAACGTCAATTAAACACACATATGGAAAATGCGAATTTTGAAGCTGTTTTTTTTTTTTTACGCATGTTTCTAATAAGTAACTAGATAAGGCAGTTTGGGGTGTGAGTGTGTGAGATGTTCAAGTATCGCTAAGTTAGGTTTACCACAGACCTTATTCTGTCAGATACAAAATCATGGCATCGCCAGCGCAGAGCTTTCTCAATATTGGCAGCAGGTGTGATGAGCGTATCTGCACACACAGGCAGGTAAAGACTTTTGGACAACAGCCTGGTGTCAAGAAGGGCAGGAAATAAGCCAATTCTTTCCAAGAAAAACATCAAGAACAGACTGAAATTCTTCAGGAAGTACAAGGACTGGACTGCAGAAGACTGGTGCAAAGTTATTTTCTCTGATGAAGCACCCTTACGACTGTTTGGGACACCTGGAAAATTGATTGTCCAGAGAAGAAGAGGTGAACGAAACCATGAGTCCTGTGTCATGCCGACAGTGAAGCATCCTGATACCCAAGAGAGTGGGCTCTCTCACAATTCTGCCCAAAAAAACTGGCAGGAATAAAGAAAGGTATCAAAACGTACTGCAAGAGCAACTTCTCCCAATGATCCAGGAGCAATTTGGTGGTGATGCGTATATATTTTCCAGCATGATGTCCCAAAGCAAGAGTGATAATAAAGTGGCTCAGAAATCATTACAATGAAATTTTGGATCCAGATCAGGAATCTTAATCCCATAAGAGAGCCTGTTGTCAGTCCTAAAAAGTAGAGAGTGGACAAGTAGAAGCACACAAATTGAGCACTAATAAGGCGAGTAGGGATCGCCATCAGTCAGGATTTGGCCCAGAAGCTGATATCCAGCATGCCAGAGCGAATTGCAGAGGTTATGAAGAAGGGTCAACATTGTAAACATTGATTTTTAGCATATATGGAATGTTTTTGCCAATAAAAGTCTTGTTTTCATTGTATACCATAGAAACATGTGAAAAAATAATCTTCAAATACTGAAGCAGCAAACTTTGCAAAACACAAAACTGATGTCACATCCAATACTTTTGGCCACGGCTGTAGAAGAAGTCTATATGAAAAACAGACATAAATAAAAGGGAAATCAACTAAAATGGTTAAACGGACCTTCACGTAATGGTCTTTGGATCCAGTGATCACTTGATCCTTGCCTCCTCCAGAATAACCCACTGTAAGACACATGACTGACCCAATGTGTCCTGTCAGCTTCCCAGTGGCCTGCATTCTGCACACAAAATCTTAAAATCAGCCTACTGTACCACAACATTTATTATAAAACACGGTTGTGTTTTGAGAACAGAATATGCACATGGTGATGAACTCTGTACAGCACACTTGCCTGGTGGGTTTTTGAATTCATTAATACATGGACATCAATAAATGCTAATACTACTTCTGCCTGTACTTGGCTTAGGAATAAACTATGCACCTGTTGAGGTCCCATGTGCGGACAGTGTTGCCTGCAGAGGCATAGAGCACCGATCCGGTGGGATTGAGTGCGATCTGGTTGATCTGATACTCGCCCTGGGCTGTAGTGATGGTGCGGGTGGTTGTACCAGCACAGGCATCACCTGAGACCACCTGACCCGATGATCTGATGATGGACGGACAAAGTTTACACTTTCGTTCTAAACTTTAAGCTAGGTGCATTCAGATGCTACAGCAAATAGCCAATTTCAGACACTGAAAAGATACTCACGTGAATGTTCGGACACATTTGACAGAATCACGAATGTCCCATACTTTGATATATGATGTGGAAACGGTGAAGACCAGGCTGGAGTTGCTGCAGTATTTGACAGACACTACGTTGTTCGGATGTCCTCTCAGGGTCACGATTTCCTGTCCGGTCACCAGGTTCCACATCTTGCAGGTTCGATCTGAACACAAAGTAAAAATGTCACAAAAAAAAAGAAATGCACACTTTTTTTTTTTTTTACTATTCATCTCGTTTACGTCGCACTATGGCAGGCATCTGCAACCTTAAGTCCAAAGTGTACTTCCGTTTTGATGCGAACACTCAGCACATTAAAAAGTACTGTATTATACATTTAATATCATGCGCTAGCACAGCCAGTTGACACATGCACACTAGAAAGTGCTATTTCTCTCCAGAAGTTACTGTGTGAGTGATAAACGTGTCTTTGTAGTTTGTAGTTGCGGGTGTCCCTTAACTCATCAATGTGGGAGTCTCTTGTTACGTCCTTGAGTAGTTTGTTGTTGCGCCAACTCGTTTTATTTTTCAACTGTGAAACAATGGCTCAGGTCAGTTTTGCATGTGGACCAATTACTTGGTGCAAACTAGTCAAGCCACATGCGCAAGGTGAGCATACAGAATATGTGAGGTTAGAAAAAATTGGGCTGGGTTTCTACAGTACATGCTTTCTATGCTGAGGACGACATTCACATTGACAAAATTTATCTAGCATATGCATAAAAACTGAAGTATATTTTGACCTTTATGTACACAGCACCACTGGCAGAAGGTTAAACATAGGCTTTATGCTGAGCGTCACATGAACAAACAGGAAAACAGGTCTCATTGCACCCACTTGTCTGAGAAAGTGTTAACGCAATACAAAATGACAACGATATTTATGGACTTTTGAGGTAATCAGCTAACCTAGCTAGGTTCTGATCATAGCAACGTGAATATTTTTGCACGATACGAGCTCAGCAATTCAGTAAAGTCACATCCCGTTTATATATATTTAGCACTTTATACAATAGATTGCTTAAAATCAAGCAGCTTTACCATATTAAACATGAAAAACAGTGTCAGTGTCTCATTTCATCAGAAGTACAGCTTCATTTTCTACTATAAAGCAGCTCCTCCAGTGTGTTCATGTTTTCACTGGCGGACGTCTGACCGCAACGGACTCGTGAGGAGAAATGAACTGGAAAAGATTTTCCCGTGAAAGAAGGCGGAGCCTCCGCGCACACCTACCTATTACGTAATCGCCACGGACCAATGGTAAAACAAAGGTGTTTATCAGCCAAAGCAAACATTTCCGGAAAGTTCGCTTTGGCAAGTTGTTTTGAACTCCCAAAACAAACTCAAAACAAAGTTTGTTTTGGCCAGATTTGGTTCGAAATGAAGCCACATTAGTTCGTTTTTCGATTTCGCTTAAAGTATATTGGGCGTTTATGCTCAACTTTGCTCACTCCTTTAAAGGCTCTATATTTAACAAAGCCCATACAAAAGACCTGAACCGGAAGCAATGTGACCTGTTTTTCAGAAAATAACCCCCATTAGAGGAATATTACATGCTTAAAATTGTGTAAAATTTCGATTTATTTAGTTTAATTGTAATTTTATTGTAAAAAAAAAAAAGTTCACTCTGTTTAATGTGGAAAAAATCTCAAAACATTTCAATTATGATTACAGTTTCAAGTTGCAACACTGGCAGCTTATAAATTAATAATTGCAGCATTGTGATTAATATCTATAGATTCAAAAGATCAAGCTATCCACAGTTTGTCTTCTTTAAAGCAATGGGATGCTGAATAGCTCAAAGCATGCTGAAACTTTGACCTCGAAGCAAAGAGAAAATCTATTTTGAATTGGCTCAAGTGTATGCTAATGGGTGTTTATGTTTCATGTCAAAGGTTCAGAGAGAAATAAATGTGAGAATGAACCTTAATGGTGCACACTGTACCTTTGGAGCCGGTGAAAAGCAGCTCGTCAGTGGCATCCAGGCAGAGCACAGGTTTGGTGTGTCCCTCGGCCATTGCCACGCACTGTAGAGGAGCCGTCCTGCCCCCCTTCAGCCCACCTGTGGGAGTGATCACACCCCTGCACAAAGACACGTAGCATTTCACTGAAGTGAGGTGAGGACGACTGTGAGGTTAGTCTCAAAGCGAGTGGGTGGAAAGGAGGATGCAACAAAGCTTGTTTGTGTTCAAATAAAACGTGTGCCATCTGTTCCACATGGATGAACAAAAGCCTTTTTTGTGTGTGGATGTGAGGAAGAAGAGTGAGATAGGGAGAAGAGAAAGAGAAAGAAAAGATAGAAATAGGAAGAAGGTCTCCCGATATGATAAATCCTAATCCATTAACCTAATTACTGTGAGATTTGTGGAGCGACTACCAGAGTCCGCCTAGGACCTCAAATGGTAATGGATGATTTAAAGCTGTAAAGATTGCTGTGTTTATATGTAGGGTAAGAGACTTAGGGTATGGGCTAAGCTAGTATGCTATGTTAACAGTATACTAAACAAGTACATTAAGCTGTTAAGATGAAAAATGCAAAGATTAGGCTATTTACCACTATATGTAACATAATCTTAAAACATATGAAAGTATTAAACAACATGCATCAAAGCAATTTTGAAGAATTTTTTTTTTATAAGGCACTGAATAGAGTACTCATTAAATGTTCTTTCAGCCTGCTTTGGGGTCCTAGGCAGACTTGATTGTTTTGTGAGATCCGGTGGATGAACCCTGCACACTTCAGACCTTCAACCTTCGGTTGCTCTCTGTGTAGTTCATTGTCAACGTGCTGATATTTCATTTGATTTATCAGACTCCAGCTGTGTTTTACAGCACTCTCGTCCAGTCCGCCACTCAGTCTTCCTATTCGGGCTCCATGGGTCACCCAGGATATGGCCAGCAGCCAGGCAGACGGACATCAGTGAAAACAATAGAACAGACTCCATATATCGAGCAGGTGTTAATAATGTCCTATAATAGTGTACCACTGCCAAGCAGCAGGGGAGCCGATACACGTGACGTTGATGTCACACTGACTGCAAAGCCGAATGCACACTTGAAAGGGAAGCCTGGTTGACTGATGCAAACTGCAGCCAAGTCCTCTGTGAGTTGTGGACTTTGGTTCAGAAGCCTAAATCCACATTTCAAAGTGGCTCGTTTGGTCACTGCTGACTTTGCAGGGTGGCACAGAAAGTGGATCTATTTTAAGACATCTTTAATGTCCATATGCTTTGCAGAAGCGTGATCGGCTCTGTTGTGTTGCAAGTGAAGGTATAATGTTTATCTCTAGACCCCAAAGTTTGGGACTGATACCGATGTTAAAGGGGTCATGACATGGTTTTTGTTTTTTGTTTTATTATGTTTCTTTAGGTGCAATTTTAGTATTACTATAGTTTTCTGGACAAAAACCTTTTAAAATGTAGTGATTTATGACCTTTTCCCACCCTGTTTCTAATCCTATGATTCGGGTGTTTCCCTTTTAAGAGTTCAGTGTTAACGCCCACTGTTATGATTGGCTAACGTCAGTGCTTATGCATAAAAAGTAGTTTTAAGATGAAATACATTACTTATAGTGTGCGGCGTCGTTGTTGGGCCCAGAATAGTCGGCACGGCCTGATCTAAGCAAGATCTTTTGTTGATATAAACAAAACTTTTCTGGTAAAGCCAGCATCATACTGCGATTTGTTCTCAAAATAGTCATCCTTGAAATGTAGGGAACACACGCTTAAATTAACACTGCCGTGACTGGGACGTCCGCAAAAAATAAACTGCATCCATTTTTCCCTGACGTCTGGATCTTTCGGCAGCGTATTCAAACATGTTGTTTTTCCTGGCAGTGGACCAGCAGACCCTGTAAACAGACCCACTCGCTGCACGTCGACTGAACACCTGTGGGCGCATCAACGATGAGAAATGAGGCGTAGTTGTTTTGCGCTTGAGGCGGTCATATGCAAATGACTGGTACATCACTTCGTACTGTGACCTCACTTCATACCATGGATCCACAACGAGCTGTATTTATAGCTTGATTGAATAAATTGTTCGTTTATAATGGGGAGGACGTCTTAAGCTATGAAACTTGCAGGAAGTTTTAATGGTACAAAGACCTCTTATATACCAAAAGATCAAGGCAAATGTGGCTTCTCATGTCATGACCCCTTTAAGTAGCTAGGTGTGGTTTTCCAAGTAGTAGCATATAGTAGTATTAGCATTCCAAAAGTAGCATATTATTAACTATAACTCTGATATCTCTGAGATTTTGGAGAGTCGGAACACATTGTTTGACGTGTGTTTAAAAACATTTATCAATGTCAGGGTCCAAAAAAGCACCTGGGCACAAGTCTTTGCCCACAAGTCTCTGCCCAGTCTGGAGCCCACTGCAGTCCCTAATTGCAAATCTGTATCCTGCATTTTGGGGGCCCTTATTTCAAGCATACACTCTATGTACCATGGTGTTCGCTGGCCAATGGGTCATATGCAGAAAGGGGTCCTGGTGTTCATTTTCTTTAATTGCATATCCTGAGGCTTTTGATGTCCCTTCCCCTATTGGCCTAGTCCATTATCCAGTCGATATGCACAAGAACAGGAAGTAAATATAACTTGTGCATGTACACGTGTGCTGATGCAGCACAGAATTTGCAAATGATCTTCTGAAACTGATGCACTCAGACTAGGATGAAAAGGATCCCACCATGTCTGAGGATGCAGAGCAACACAGGGGTTTTTAAGCTTATTTATATCCACATATGTTGTTTAAAAGACTCTTTGCTGGAGATAGGCGGCACTTTTTGCTCTTGACAGCCTGTATGTGAGTGAGATGGTCCCAATTATGAACCACAGAGTTTCCCAGCAGCTCCCAAAAGACACTTCAGATCTCTTCCTCACCAGTATGAACACCGTCAAACTGCCCATCAGTTCTTACAACCTGTCAATCATCGCGACTGCAGCCAGATAAAGGAGAGTCAGGAAGAGTTGCCCTCAACCATGTTGGGACTCATGTTATGATGTCACCATTTTGTGGTCTGTCTAATGGTTGACGGACCTGGCAGAACCATCATACAACACCTGTCATAGTTGCTCACATCACATCGGGGAGCGGACAATGTTTCGGCTTGGACTGAATCCACTAGCTTTTTCTGTTTTCCCCCAACAATAGCGCAGGCAAGCTGGTGTGCAATTGAAAACCGCAATCTCCACATCCATCGTAACAGCACCACAGAGCCAACTGCAAATGGATGTAACGTTTACTGACAGCTGGCAAGCCGAATTTCTGGTGAGATTTATGATGGACCACTGCCAATGGCTAAATGAGGGTTTCTATCACAAGAGATATGTGCTAAACACGCATGTTGTTTTGATGGTGGAGAGGATTCGTCTATAAAACTGCTCCAGAAGTTCAGGAAACAAAAATCAAACGTAAAGTCTCAAGGACTTATACTAGAGGGACTAAGACAAGTAAAAATGACTTCGGGGTTGATCTCTCATCTCTTGTCTTATTTCGGTCTTATTTTCCCATGTTCTGCCTTGTGCAGAGCGGAGGATGCATTATGTCAGTCATAACAATGGGGGCGTTTTCAGCTCAGTACTGACCCCCCCTGGAAAGTTGACAAGTCATTTCTCAGAGTAAACAGGTGGAAGTAATCTGTCAGAAGAAAAACAAAATCAAAAGTAGGAATTACTTTTCAAAAATCACCTTTTTTTTAGGTGTCAGTTTTGGCTGCCGAGAAAATATTGCAACTCCAGTTGTGGCTGCCAATTAGCCCACATACAACCTGGCATAGCTAAACAAGCCTCCCCTTCCCTAAAAAATAATGAGGCTCTTCCCCTTCAGGCTGACAGCGTTCCCAACCAGCCCAGACTCAGAACGCTCTTTCCTGCCGACCGAGCGAGACGGAAATGAAGCTGGAGTTTGGGATGAAGGGAAATTGGTCTCCTGTGGGCTGAGATCAGCCTCTGTCCGGCTCAGCGCCTGTGAAGTCCTAATGATGGTGGAGCCGTCAAAGCCTCTGTGCAGACGCAGTCGCACAGAGGTGACAAGAGGATGGCTGATTAAAGAGGAAACTGGGACATCCCAGCTCTCTGAGGACAGATGAAACGCGAGAGGCTGCTGTTGGCACATTTGTGCTCTCTAAAGTGGAAAAAACTCCAGGGATGTCCGGCAAACAGGAACTGACGGTGATCGGGTTCTAGACTAACATTGTGTGAGGGGTTTAAAACATTAGTAACTTATGTCTTTGTGATACAGCATTTAACTGAAGCCATGTTTACATATCATTAACATTTTTAAATTGTATATGCAACTAGATTTTTTTCCATCTGAAGAAAATATAAGTGGTGTTTGCCCATGCAAAACTCATGTCTTGATGTTAGGGTGTTCAAGGTGGTTTCCAGGGCGTTGCTATGTGTTTGCTAACCAGGTCAAATTAAGACACCCCATCGTCTCTAGGTAAGGCTCAGGCTCCTTTCTTCAGAGATTTTTTGTTGTCTTTTATTGCCCTACATGCAAAACAGTTCACAGTTGAGAGTTGGTAATTGTGCTGATTGTCTTAGCAAGCTCCAGTAATGAGCACCAAACAATTTCTCCACACCATGCAGCTTAATTTTTTGCTCATTTGAGTTGATAAGTGAGGGATTAGAGTTTAGAGTGAATAAGGAAATTGTATTTCTTACTGAGTGTCAATCAAACAAACTCAATACAGGTGTAGTGCCATGCTGTGCTTTAAACATTACAGCCATAAACCAAAGATCAGTCTATGCACACACAGCAAGAAACTCAACATGCAAGCCCTCCAATACTAAAAACGCATGAAAAAGGAAACACTCCTTGTCACATGAGTGCAAAAACCAAAACATTACAACAAATGACAACAGCAAATTTTAAGAAATGATGATCTAAAAACTAAACCATCATGCAGCACATAACCAATGAGGAGTGAGCTCATGGTTTTTGAGGCTTCCGCTGAGTTGAAAGCAAAGAAATCAGATGTTCTGAGAAAAACATGGTGTGAAGGGGGGGGGGGGGGGGGGGTGAGTGGTCCTGTTGCCTCTTGTCCAAGTCTCCTCAGTAGAGAAGACGAGCATGAGGAGGTCAGGATATGGAGGTTCTGGGCTTTTCATGGATAAACGAAGAGGGGGGTTGTTATGAATGAACCTTATCTGAACATTCCCATAGCAGGATTTAGAGCAGACTGCAGCAGTTCAAAGAATAAAAGCCTTCCCTACTGACTCATTCAGCTTCACGCCGATCAAAGAGGGTGTTGATCTTAAAAAACGCACACACACAGACTAAAAACACTAATCCAAAGTGCCCAGTTACACTGGCCCTAGATATGACAATTTAGCTGAAATAATAAGACATCATAGCGTGAAATTTATCATCATCATGCTGTTTTGTTTCATTCTGGAATAGTTTATCACCACTGACTCACTTGGTGAACAAGTTCAGCCAGCTGTCTGTGATTCTCCCCTTAAACAGATTTGTCTCTCAGAGGAAATTTGGGGCTGAGTTGTTCCAACCACTCCATGTTCCATCATGGAGTCATTAACTTCTAATGGGATAACGAGAACAACTCGAAGGAAACAAGAAAAATGTGATGGTGCTGTCAGGATAATGGGGTGCAGAGAAATCACAGTGTCGCTATATTGATAAGAAAAGAATATTGAGTAACTTACTAAATGGAACCTGTGGGGTTTGTGTGAACCAATTTTTTTTGCAGCCTTTACAACAGAGACCAGAAGAAACAAAGTTCTTGCCAACAAAAAAAAATTCGATCAGTGGTGGTTCAAAGGACCAAAAGATGTAATACTTGCTGGACATGTTAACAAGTTCGGCCGGCATCTCTCTAGCCAATTTTCCAGACAATGTTATTTTTTATTAGTAAGCCTTATTTACATAGTTGTTGAAGAATCACGAAACAGGGCATCTCTCAGCCAGTGGGTGTTAACCCTGAGTTAATGGCCCTGCTGACTCAAACAACTTCTGGACTGCTTGAAAGAATTGACCGGTTGGTGAGGCAGACTCTCACGGCCTTGGCAGCAACCAGTGAGGTTCTCCCCAGTCAGATCTGGTTATTTCGACAATTTTTCAGCGAAATCAGAGAAAAATAAAGGCAGTTGAGTTGGCTAGTGGGATGCCACCTTTTGATCCCCGTCCAGAGCTGTTGCAAGATTCAAATAGGGTTTGTAACAGGTCCTTCCCAACAGATCGCCAGGAAACAATCAATCCAATGATTTTGTGTCATAAGCTGACATTTAAGCAAGTGCATTTAGTACACTATTTTGAAATAGTTTTTCCCTTCCTTTGAACCTTCAAGATCATTAAAGCTATTCAGTCAAGTCCATCCATAAGGTTCATTCAATTCTTACAGAGTTCACAGCACAGGACGCAAATGGAAAGGGTACATGCATGCTCACGCTGTGACCACACATGGTGGGGGTGTGACCAGGCGGGACAACCAGACAACAGGGAACAGAATGACAGACAGAGATCTCTACCTGAACACCTCCGAGAGAGAGGAGTCGCTGTCATCCGACCTATAGGGCAGAACAGCAGTTGGGTTAGGGGAAGGTGGGAAGAGTCAGTAGAAGACAGAAAGGGAAGAGGAAGGGGAGGAGCAAGCAGGATAAGGGGGTGGGGCTAGAGCAAAGGGGGAGGGGTTAGCAGGAGGGTTATGCATAGTTCATTGGGTGGGGTTACTTGAATAAGACTCAATGTTGACAGAAAGAGCCCACTCCAAACCTTAGCTCTAATCCACGTTTACAAGCCTCACAGTGATGCATTCCCACAGCTTGTGTTGTCGTAATGGGATACTTCAAGTCTCAGTTCCCTCGGCTGTTTGATCTGAACTGTTTTTATTGTGACTACCAAAGAAATAAAACATGACTAAAAAAAGATGCCAGTGTTTTAGTGAGACGTATTATCAATACAAGTTTCATTCATGCAGCATCTCCTATTGAAATTGCCATATAGTGCTCTAGGCTAAATGACTCCCACTATTCACAGAGACAATATACAAGTACATGAGATTCAAAAGCCGCATGCTGCAATCATCACTCACACATTATTCTAAGAGCTATTATGTGAATGAGGATGATTGCGGATGTTAGGATAATACAATTTTAATGATATATAAACAAATAGTTTTCTTTCATCAACAGGAAGAGTTTTTAAATTATTTAGTGTTTAAAATGGATATAATGAGGGGTTCAATTGGTGTTTTGGAAGTGGTGAAAGTCTACAACCAGGTTAGGACACAGTATTACGCTCTATTGACAGTATCTGTGAGCTACAGTTGATTACTACGGACATACAGAATCTTCATCAAAAACAGCTTTTACAGCAATGCATTTATAATGCAAGCCTTTGGGGCAAGACACCGCACTGGGATAACTTTAAAAATACATGACAGTATGGGCATAAGACTTAAATATTATATGATTTATCATGAGACTAACAAGTAACCAACTCATTAACCATGTCAGTGCAGAACATTTCATTAATTCTATATCAAACTTTATATTACTAAATCTTACAGGCTTTTCTCAACTGCAGGGGAAAAAATGGCCACAAGGGTTTAGGAGCTTTCTCATTCTGAACAGGAACTAATTCATGTGAGGAGATCATGGCCCCGGTGATCAGGGTCAGTCCCGCTAATCAACTTCCAATTGCATATATACGTGCGACGATGTTTAATGAAGTCGGTGCTGAGTCTTAAGAGTCAAAAGAATAACAATATGAACCACTGGCAGTCCCTCGGATAAGCATCTGATTGGCTGAAATGTTAAAAAAGTGTCAAGAATTAATTCGCTACTTTAAAATAAAGATTCAGTCAAACTAGAAGTCCAGAAACTTAAGACATGCACACACACTTTAATTGAGAAACATTAATGAGTGTGTGACCAACTGGCAGGACGCTTTGATTCACTGACACCAACATGGATTTGAATGTTGATGAAGCTTTATTAATATTGGCCTGCATGAATGTCTAGCGACTGCTGTCCGGTTTTGTTATTCTGTGCTAACCCAAGCAAAGACTGAGAGGCTGTCAGGATTCCAATCTAATCAACTCAGACCCGCCCACTGGGGACCAATCAGTAATCAAGTGGAGAAGAATAATTAAGATCACACTAGCTTATATACCGAGACTGACGTGCACATTAACAGGTGAGATTATTCATGTAAAAGGATCTAATTTAAAGTTCTAAATAACAAGAAGTGGGCATAGAAGTTCATTAGGGCCACATGAAAATAATCTAAATTAATTTCCATATGACGACCAGCGTTGACAGAAATCTTCAAAAACACAACTACACTGAGTGCTAGAGTGGTTGTTAGTATGTTGTTATGGGTGGTTACTTATTGGTCCAAGTAAAAAAAAAAAAGACCACACCAAAGTCTCTGGTATTCTGGTCCCTAAATACTGTATAATTACATCAATACAACTTTAACCCTAGAAGGGGGTGAAATTTATCCAATATGTAATAATGTTTATATATTTTAATAAAACCATTTAATTCCTTAACTCTTTCAACATTTTTTATCATTTTCACAATTTTTCATGGCCCCCAAATTATTTTGTTGTGTGAATATGTGGTTGAGTGGTTAACCAGGGGGCCTCAGCAAACTTCCAAGTGGGTCACAGAATGACTAAAATAATAAAAATAAATAATAATTTTAAGTCATTCCGTGACCCCCTTGAAAGTTTGCTGAGGCCCCCTGGTTGAGAACCACTCAATTAATAATGATATTAATATCAGTATATAAATTGCAACATATCAAGATTTAATTCTTATTTCTTTTTACCCTCAACTATTGTTTTTATTTACAATGCATGTATGGTTTTTCTTTTAATAATAATAATAATAATAATAATAATAATTTAAAGTCATCCCGTGGCCCCCTTGGAAGATTTGAGACTTCTGTGATCACCAAATGAATATTAATATTAAAAAACTTTTAGTAATAATAAATAATCATTTTAAGTCACCCTGTGGCTACCTTGAAATTCTTGAAACTTCTGTTCTGTGTGTAAAGTAATTTACAGTTGCTGTTATTTATTGTTTGTTTGTGTTGGACAGTGCAGGGCTCTCGAGTCAAAAACATTGACAACCAAGTAGGCATGTCAACACATTTGACTAGTAGTTCACATTACTGAAACATTAAAAAATTGCTGCATAGTAAAAAAATAATAATAATAGGATGCCTTTTTCTTCTGTATTTTTTTTTGGTCATGCATTCTAGGATTTTTCAAGCCTAAACGCTAACACTAGTAATATTGTGCTTCTCCTCAGTAAGCCTACAGGATCTGAGTCATCACGCTCACACACAAATGGTGCGGGACGACAGGTTACACTTAAGTTTAATACCATCAGGGGTTTGCTCAAATCCCTAATTCTAAGTATGAGCCACATTAATAGTGATGCTAGCTTAAGCATACGGCACTAATTATGGTGATTTCACACGGAACACAAAATTACTGTGCTAAAGGTGCTTGAAAAACTACCAACAGGATGGCAACCCAAGCGTTGTAAACAAACTGCGGAATGATACGGCCTGGTAGAAATTACATTAAGAGAAACCTGTAGGTTTCTAAAAGTTCTGTCCTACTCCACACACACATACTAGAGCGCAATATTCAAGGGGTTGGAAAAATAATGAGATAAATCCCTGACAGCCTCATCAAATGACCAATTTAGATCTCTATGGCAATATCAGACACTGCTGATTCAATTATGGAAGGAAAGTGCAAACAAAACCCATCTTCAGAGGGTGGAATAATTGGTTATCCTACCCTAATGTGCCCACTTGTGGTGTTATAATGAGAATTCACAGGAGCCGAAGAACTGACGCTACTTCTGCTGTCGGCTTTGAGTTATACTAACCATTCAACTGCAATTAGAGATCGATACTGCCGGCGGCACGCGCAGGGTTAACGCTGAGCTACCAAACTAGTGGATTCAAATACGGTAATAAAGCGCTCGAAGTAAACCTGGCAGAAAGCAAAGTAATTTATTTATAGCTGAAGGAGTAAAAACTAGTTGGAAAAGGGAAAGAGTTAAATAAAACTAGAGAACATGTGGGCGGATGCAAGATCCCATGCTCAGGTAATTGGACTCTATAAAGGGAAATCATCCTCTGATGAATGTTCTTATGTAACAAGATCGTTCATGCCGTCTGTGTGTGTTTGTGTGAAACTCACTTGTCGAGTGCTGAACCCTGACTCTGGTTGCTCGTCAGACGGGAAAACACATTGCGGTCGTTACGTGTTCGAAGCGGAGGGGAAGGAGGAGGGGTGTAGCCTACATCTGGACTTCTGGCATAAAAACACACACACACACACACACACACACACACACACACACACACACACACACACACACACACACACACACACACACACACACACACACACACACACACACACACACACACGTCTGATAAGAGGAAAGAGTATAGCATACAGAACACTGAAAGGTAATATTTCTGAACATTTCAATTGCTACTCTTGCACACACTTCACCTTTAAGTATGTTCATTTTGTTAATCTTCAGGTTATGTTCAGAATAGCATACTACCAAAACATACTATTTCTGCAGTATGTCAATGTTAATTAAAATGTATAGTGTCTGTCTGTCTGTCTATCTATCTATCTGTCTATCTATCTATCTATCTATCTGTCTGTCTATCTATCTATCTATGTCTGTGTATCTATCTATCTATCTATCTATCTATCTATCTATCTATGTCTGTGTATCTATCTATCTATCTATCTATCTATCTATCTATCTATCTATCTATCTATCTATCTATCTATCCATCCGTCTATCTATCTGTCTGTGTCTATCCATCCATCCATCCATCTATCTATCCATCCATCCATCCATCCATCCGTCCATCCATCCGTCCATCTATCCGTCTGTCTGTCTGTCTGTCTGTCTGTCTGTCTGTCTGTCTGTCTGTCTGTCTGTCTGTCTGTCTATCTATCTATCTATCTATCTATCTATCTATCTATCTATCCATCCATGCATCAATCTATCTATCTATCTATCTATCTATCTGTCTGTCTGTCTGTCTGTCTGTCTGTCTGTCTGTCTGTCTATCTATCTATCTATCTATCTATCTATCTATCTAACTATCTGTCTGTCTGTCTGTCTGTCTGTCTGTCTGTCTGTCTGTCTGTCTGTCTATCTATCTATCTATCCATCCATGCATCAATCTATCCATCCATGCATCAATCTATCAATCTATCTATCTATCTATCTATCTATCTATCTATCTATCTATCTATCTATCTATCTATCTATCTATCTGTCTGTCTGTCTATCTATCTATCTATCTATCTATCTATCTATCTATCTATCTATCTATCTGTCTGTCTGTCTGTCTGTCTGTCTATCTATCTATCTATCTATCTATCTATCTATCTATCCATCCATGCATCAATCTATCTATCTATCTATCTATCTATCTATCTATCTATCTATCTATCTATCTATCTATCTATCTATCCATCCATCCATCAATCCATCCATCCATCCATCCGTCTGTCTGTCTGTCTGTCTGCCAAGGGGCATTTTCCTACAATGTCAATTATAAAAGCCAATTTATACTTAAATATAATTATAATACATATCAAATGTTGTTTGCAAAATCAAATAATTGGCTTTAATACTGCCATTATACTAACAGCCTAAGAAAATGATTAAAACACTATCTAAAAGAATATCCTTACTCTTAGATTTATAAACCAGAAAGTAAACATTTTTCAATGTATCTTTTAATTAGTTTATTTGAAAAGTGTTACTGTATTATTTTTTCGCTGTTTATTTTGCTAAAGCCTCACAAAGATACAACAAAAATACAAACTAGGGGTGTGATGAGATCTCATGGCGATATTAAAACCTGAAGATCAAAAACCATATGATCAATTGCTTTTTATAGTTTATTTGAACCAATTATTGCCTCTTTGTTATTATACATTTATTTTAAAATGCTATTGTTCACTTAGGTCCATTTTTATTAATCCCAAAAAAATAACCGATTAATCGTCAAATTAATCAACTGATTGCTCAATTAACAATAATGACAGCCCTAGATTAGTTAGACCATTTCAAAATGCACATGCATTGTTTTGCGGCTTTCAGTTGAATCTTTCTTAATTTCATAAAAAGTGTTAAATATTGTAGGGTCTCATTCTCGTGAACCCAAAATCACGTATCATCTCGTCTTGTGAGCTAAGTGTATTATCACACCCCTACTAATGCAAACTATTCTTGAAAATATGTGCATTGCTAAATGAAGGTTTTTTTCACTTTAGCAATAATATTGATGGCCGTCTATAGAATTGTGAATTCCTTTTGTGATTTCTATCCAGCCTTTAGCAAGTAAAATGAAATCTTTTGAAACCCCAGCACTAGCCTTGCATTCTGAAAGCATTATTTGTCATATTCCCGCTGATGAACACACCTATATGGCTGGCCTCGGTCATACGACTGCCTCCTTGTTAAGGGAGATGTGTCGGACCCTCTGGACTGCCTTGGGCTGAAACACAAACATACAAACTGTGCTATGAGCTAAAAAAATGAATAATTGTGAGGAGACAGATTGGCTGATGATTACATCTTCTAATTTATTTGAGTTCCACTCACAAAGTGTGTCCTCTGACAGGCAGGCTGATGGTGCGAGACACCAGCTCTCTGGAATAGGCCTCTCTGAGGACCAGGCCGTTCTCATGGATCTCGGATAGAGAGGCCAGGGACTTGGTGATGCTCTTGGAGCTGAGGTCCAGAACAGGGCCCAAATACTCAGCTGACACCGCCTTCATTTGTACAGAGAGCCGAGGCTCAACCTGTAAGAGGATACGCAGTGAATATTTCAACAAAATACTACACTGCCACCTGCTGGTTATTACACACAGAGCAGAACAGAAACTATTTAATACAGTAATATATTTTAGTGCTGTCGAATCGATTAATCGCGATTGATCACATCTAAAATAAAAGTTTTTGTTTATATAATAAATGTGTGTATATATATTTTTATATTTACACATATTATATATATATATATATATGTATATATATATGTGAGTGAGTATGTGTGCCTGTGTGTGTGTATATATATATATATATATATATATATATATATACACACACACACATACACACACGTTTATATAAATATTAGGGCTGTCAATCGGTTAAAAAAAATTAATCTAATTAATTACATACTCTGATTAATTAATCTAAATGAATCGCATACACAATTTTTGCTGTTAAAGTATTTTAAATATTTAAATTCAAATTAATCAATCAATAATCAGCATTAGTGACATTAAAGTTCAAAAACTCTTTTATTATTATTTGCCGTAACACCAAGGTAATTGTGATTGCTAACTAAAGTCCAGTGATCCCCTGTCAGAACGATATATTCCGCTCCCATCAAAAAAAAAATATTTTTTTTCAGTGTCGTACAGATGCTGGATTTTTAACAAAAAGGTGTTTCGCAATGGCGGGTTATTATGTTATGTCTGAAGAGGCAATTTGCAAAACCTCTGCTAACCCTCGGTCTTCTATCACTGAACCTGGTCTGCAGGACATTGTGATCCATTTAGAAAGGAAATTGCTCAGACGGTCACATACAGATTTGCTAAATTTACGTTTCAGTGTTTGCTTCAGTGTGGTTTGAAGATGACGTTGATTTCTAGAGTTGGTATCACGGTAGGCTACCTGCTAGTTCGTACCTCCAATTAACGTTAACTCCTGGATGCTGTGGTACTGTAGTGTTGACAATCTCCGGTGATATGCAAATTCCTTGCAGCAGACATTGCAAACGACTTTATTTTTATCAAGGCTTCCATCAGGCCGGTTTTTATAAGTAAATGTTCCATCAATGATCCAGGCAGCGCGTACTCGTCTCCTCGATTTTACAGTCGAATAGTGGCTAGAACGACTCAGAGTCAAAGGTCAATACGCAATGGATTAATCTGCATTATTTTTTTAACGCATTATTTTTTCTCAGATTAACTAATAGAAATGAACGCGTTATTTTGACAGCCCTAATAAATATATATATATATATATACACTGTATGTATAATGTGTGTGTTTATACAGTGTACACACACACAGACACATATAAAATGTATAAATATAATTATAAATATATATACACATATATTATATTAACAAAACTTGTTAGATGTGATTAATCTAATCACAATACTATTTGATCAATGCTAAGACACTAAGTTTGAGTTGTACCTTCATTTTAAAGTCATCTTGACTTGCAGACAACTTCATTTGGGAGAAGCTGGAGCAGAAAGACGAGCAGTGATGTTCAAATTGAAACCCTGATAGAATATTTCATGATAAAGTGTGTTGATGTGGAAAGTAGTCATACCCGCTCTCTGGCGCCTGACTAAACTCAGACACCTCCTCATCTGTGCTTGCATAGCCATTCTCTGAGGAATATATCAAACCAAAATCACTAACTAACACCATAATTACAAAAATGTGGAATGTATTTTTTTAATTAACCTTTTCTTTCTACATTACTAAAGTATGTCAGCTTGTCAGCTGCACATACAAAAAGGATTATTTCTTGTTTATTTCATGGTCGAAAAATTAAAAGTATTTTACACATTTTATCAAAGGTATAGTAAAAAAGAACAACAAAAATATGGCGTGATTATTCACCTTGCTGGACATTGTGGATTAGAGCATGTAGCTCAGGGATACACTCCGCCTTTTCCCTCAGAGCATCCAGGATCATGTGATTTTGGGAAGAGCCAATCACATCAGTCTGCCGAAGCTGACCCTCCAGCAGGCGAATTTGAGCCTCTTTCTGAGCCACTTGCAAGCCCTATAAACACAAACACACAATCATACACTACCGTTCAAAAGCCTGGGGTCTCTACAAATGTTTCATGTTTTTGAATGAAGTCTCACCATTTACAGCAATATTGTGTAATAACATAATAAATTTGAAATAACCCTTTTCTATCGCAATATATTATTAAATGTAATTTATTCATGTGATCAAAGCTGAATTTTCAGCATCATTACTCCAGTCTTCAGTGTCACATGATCCTTCAGAAATCATTCTAATATGCTGATTTGATAATAATCAGAAATGTTTCTTGAGAAGCAATGTTGAAAACAGTTTTTATTGAAACCATGATACAAAATAAATAAACAAAATCAGGATTCGTTAATGAATTGAGAATTCAAAGAAAAATATATTACTGACCCTAGACTTCTGAACAGTAGTGCATCTATCCGTTCTCTCTTTATGATCTCAATTATTATATCGAATACAATTGTATTATGTATTTATTCTTAATTAATTTCAGATTATTTTATTTAATGCCATGGCAGCATTCAAAGCTATTTTAATTCAATTACAAAAATACAAATATCATTTAAATACAATAAAAACAAATACAAAAACAGCAAGTCATATTATACAAGATTCTTTAAATTAACATATGATAAAAAAAAAATTCAAAACCGTTTCAGGCATAATCTTTCTTTCTTTATTTAAATGAATCATTTAATTATTCGAATCGGTGCATTACCTTAATCTTGTATTACTTAGTCTGGATGACCATAAATCATAACAACAAAGAGGATTTGTCCGCTTGGATTTACCTTGTCAATGGAGGCTTTGAGGAAGTAGTCCAGGAGAGAACGAGCTTCAGCCAGCGAGCAGGAACTGATGACCACCGACGTGTCCACTGAGTCCAGCTCATCCTGAAGCAACGAGTTTACGAATTACAAAACACCCTTATGTAAATATAAGTGCAAATTGTGCGGATCCAATTACATACATGTGGATGTTACGACAATAAGCAAGCAGTCACACGTGAGACGCCCGTTACCTTGGTCTCCTCGATCTGAACGATGGTGGCCTGGCAGTCTGACAGACTGTCGCTGATGTAGTCAATGTTGGCATTGAGAACCTCGATCTCCTCGTTCATCTCCTGAAGCACTCTGTCCTCCTCATCCTCTCTGAAGCCCTCGTTCAGTAACTTCTCTCTCTTGCGTAACAGCGCCTCCTGCTGCATGGACAGCTCCTCGCGTTTCTGAAGACACATTACCACACCGTTTGAGCAAATTCGACCCTTCGCTAAGCCACGTCCGAAAACCGCCACTGGCCAATCGTGTCTTAGCAACCGTAACTAGGCGCGGGAGGTCTGGCAAGCTTTCGAGCGAGGGAAACATGCCGAAGCGTTGTGTGTATGGATTGTGCACTGCAAATCTGATACCCGGTATCCTAAAAGTTTGGACGGGGGAGTGGAATTTTTTTCCTTCCTGAAAATCTAAAAGCCGAGGTGAGAAATGATGTGCGTGGATCAGCAGTGTGTGTGACCCCATTCACAACTACATGTCCACAGGATTAACAAAAACACATATTGCTTGGAAATAATGACCGTTCTTTCTTCATAATGCACATATTTTAAAGTAAAATAAGACAACTAAAGAAAAGACTGAGGCTCACTGACATACTTTAAATATATTTCAGCATTTTGTTCATCGACGGCCTACTAACGTTACCCCTGACTGAGTAACTTTAACCCAATCCGATCGCGGCTCTCCCTGTGTTAGTGTTATTCCACAAGATTTATGGATAAACTCCTTGATTTATAATTATTAGATTATTTTCACATTTCACTTACCCTGCTGTGCACGATCATAGCATAATGCATACAGTCCCTTTTGTCTTGCTCTCTCAGATATTTCACATGTCCGCCAAAAATTACTAATCATCTCACTGGGAATGTCTGACACCGGTACACACACACTGTAATAGACGTGCCAGACGCGAAAGCTTGTCAGGCGTAGCAACAGTAACTAGGGAGGGCGGGGCTTAGCGAAGGGTCAATTCAAAATTACACAACAATCCCATACAGTAAAAAGCACGGGGTTTCAGGAAGATCACTAATACGTTGATGTACAATAGAAGAAAAATAAATGTAACAATCACCTTGATGAGGCGATCCATATCAGCTTCCACATTAGTGATGGTCATTCTCTGCATCACGATATCCATGATCCTCCTCTCCAGAGACTGCCACTTCTGACGGGCTGTCTTTGAGAAACTCGTGCTCGTACCCTTTCGCTGGAACTTTTTTCTGCTACTGAAATCAAATAGACTACAGTTGAAATTGGATTGAAAACACATTTTCACCTAATTATGGAAGCTTCTTTCCGTCACTGAATAAAGAATAAAGAAGATAATTGCGACTTTTTATCTCACAATTATGACTTTTTTTCTCAGAATTGCAAATCATAAAGTCAGAATTGTGCGATATAAACTCGCAATTCTGAGAAAAAAAGTCAAGTCTTTTCCCCCTTAGAAGTGGACTTTATAACTCGCAATTGGGAGTTTATATCTCGCAATTCTGAGAAATGAAGTCAGAATTTTGAGATAAATAGTTTTTCAATTGTCTTTTAAATTGTTTTATTCCGTGGAAGAAACAAGCTTTCCATACCTTGTAGATCTAAGATTAACCATTCATTAAATGATTTATTACATTATCCTTTAAATTAAAAAATGAAACTGAATTCAAAATGCATTTAACTTCCATAATGTGGTTCATTTCTGACTGAAAAACATTGGAAATACTGTAAAAAATATTCTAATAAATGTAGGACAGGATTTGATCCATAATGATTTGTTTGAATTGACATAATTGGTTGACATTATTATTATTATATCATATTATTATTATTATAAAAAGTATTTAAAATGTTGTATTTATTTATACATAAATATGTTAAGTATCAAATGTGACAGTAAAGACATTTATAATGTTACAAAACATTTCTATTTCAAATAAAAGTTGTTTATTTGAAGCAGCATGACTGTATTCGACATTGATAATAATCACAAATGTTTCTTGAGCAGCAAATCATCATATTATACTGATTTCTGAAGGATCATGTGATTCTGAAGACTGGAGTAATGATGCTGAAAATATAGCTTTGCTTAAATGGCACAGAAAACAGCTATTTAAAATTGTAATAATGTTTCACAACAACATTATTGTTTTTACTGTATTTTATTAAAATAATTGCAGCCTTGAGACTTGGGACTCACTGACCTGGGTAGGTTTCCTCCAGTCCCATTTCTCTCGCTCTCTCCCAGATATCCATTCATTTTGGTGTTCCAGTGGCGTATGATGCTGGAAACGGAGCGTGTGGAATCGGGTTCGGAGGATGTCGGTGTGGTGCTGGTGTGCAGCTCTGCTCCTGAGTCCACACTGGTGACTCTGCGGGACACTCGACCGGCCACACGCTCAGACATGGGTTTAGCCTGTCGTCTCAGAGCCGTCACTTCCTGAGTCTTCCTCCGCAACACCATCTCCTGCTGACGCTTCTGGGACTCTAAAGAGCGAATCTGATACTGACGGAGCACGCAGAGCAGAGGAGACACTTTAAATCACCATCATAAACAACTGCTAGAACACACGTTCAGTTGTTAGCCATTCAAACCTCTTGCCGCCGCTGCTCTTTCTTCAGTTGTGCGATTTCTCTGTTCCTCTTCGCATCGATCGCCCTCCTCCTTTGCTGTTCCTCCTTCATCTGCTTCATTAGCGCCACCTATAGGTGGAATGACAAACAAGCACTGAGAGAAGCACTACAGCAGTCTTAAGGGTAAAAAAAGTAGTTTGGGGTTATTTAAAAAGTTATTTTGGATTTTTAAATCAACTGTGCACAAATTTCTCAACTTTTGACAGATATATGTGAAAACAGAGGTGCTCAAATTTTGACTGCACTTATTTCTGGTTCATACTGTTTTCTTATTCGTATAATGCACATTTTACAAAAGTAAAGAAAAATGTAAATCTTTCAAAAGTCTGTCATTAAGATTTTTAAAAAATGTTTTATGAAAGAAGTCTCTTCTGCTCACCAAGGCTGCAGTACTTGATTAAAAACACAGGAAAAATAATATTGTGAAATATTATAATTAAATGATTGTTTTCTATTTGACTATATTTTAAAATGTAACTTATTCCTATGAATTTTTAGCATAATTTATCCAGTGTCTTTCTTTAGTGTCACATGATCCTTCAGAAACCATTCTAATATAATGATTTGCTGCACAACAAACATTCCTTATTATTATCAATGTTGAAAATAGTTTTGCACCATTGTGCAAACCATGGTATATTTTGTTTATGAAGTCTGATATATAGAAGGTTCAAAAGAACAACATTTATTTGAAATAAAAATCTTCGGTAACGTTATAAATGTCTTAACTGTCATTAATTGAATGCATCTATATAAATGCTTATCCCTTTCAGAAAAAATATTCCTAGTGACCCCAAACTTTTGAGCGGTAGTGTAGAGGTATAGCCACTTTTCCAATACTTTTAGTACACAGCATAAGTATGCAATCTGGGACATGGTCAATGTTTAAAGGATCATCAACTTTCATCAAAAAATTCTACACTCGTGGGAAAAGTGGTGCTTTTTTAATTACAGTCTTAAAATAAAAAGCTGGCACTGTCTTCAATTACAGTCCGTTATCTGTACAGTAATTGTTAATCTCCTGATGGCCTCTAGGGGGCGCTGTGCTTCTAAAAATAAAGCTCTCCAGGTCTCACCTTTGCTTTCTTCATCTCGGTCACTTCAGACTGCAGTTTCTTGAGCTCTCTCTCGTAGCGGCTCTGGTTCTTCAGCAGACGCGCGTGCTCTTTGTGAGCGGCCTGCAGTTTCTGCAGATCTCGGTTCATCTCCTTCAGACGCTTCTCGTAGTCAGATTTGATCTTACAGGCTTTCTCTTCAGTGTAGTTCTCCATGGACACTAGAATCACAATGAAAATTGTGGAAATAATGTTTACTGGGATTATTAAAGTACCTTAAAACACCTACTTGTATAACACAAATATTACAACAGTGTTCTTTGAAAATGATTCGTGGAATATTGAGGTTGCATTTGTCTGCCACATACGTCATCAAGGGATGTATCATTTCAGAAAAGAAAAGTATCAATAATAAAATGTTACCGTTAATCCGTGTGAAGCGTAAATGATTGTAATTTCCTTATTACTTTGGAATGTAATTGCTACTTTACTGAAATGAGGCACTAACCGAGTCGTCGTTCCAGTCTCACTTCCTGCCGAATCTACGTAGGTTTGTATTAATTGAAACAGATTTGCATAATTCCAGTCTAAGGTCTTCATCGGCTGCCGTGAACAACGTCTACTTTGACCTTCAAACACTGTAATTGTATGCGAGACTGGAAGAGTTTGGTTCGTGTTGTTCATGTGGAGAAGATGCCGTTTTCTGCTGACAAAGCAAATCCACTTTGATGAGATTGATACGGTAAAACCGACGCCATCGTTACTGTTCGTATCACTGAGTATCAAGAGCTGAGGAAGATCCAGAGCTGAAACTCAGATATGCTAATGGAGATTTGGTTTCTGACAGTCTAGGCCACCTGACCAATCAGAGCAGAGTAGACCTATCACAACAGACTGGGTCATCTGACCAATCAGAGAAGAGAAGACCAATCACAACAGACTGGGTCACCTGACCAATCAGAGCAGAATAGACCAATCACAACAGACTGGGTCATCTGACCAATCAGAGCAGAATAGACCAATCACAACAGACTGGGTCATCTGACCAATCAGAGCAGAATAGACCAATCACAACAGACTGGGTCATCTGACCAATCAGAGAAGAGAAGACCAATCACAACAGACTGGGTCACCTGACCAATCAGAGCAGAATAGACCAATCACAACAGACTGGGTCGGAGGGGTTTAGAGAGACCTTGATCGAACTATTTCAGTCACAGTGAGAAAAGAGCTGATGCTGCAGTGGATATTATAGAAAATGAAAGTTTTTTACTTTGGATGCATGTAAACCTATTGTTGGAGACTAAAGTAGGAAATTTTAAAATAGCATAATAGGGGCTTTAAATATTGCTGTTTTGTCCGGAAATAACAATTATTTTGCAACTTTTTCCCATTTAATTTTAACTTTATTCTCATAAAACACTGCCAAATGACAAATATCACACAAAAATACATTACAAATAAATGAGAAAAGCGAATGTGAATGTGGCAGGCGCTCACTGAGGTTGTGCAGCACGCGGTCTCTCTCCAGCTGTGTGTCTCTGATCTTGTTCTGGAGCAGAATCAGCTTCTCCTCATACTGGCTCTTCAGCGTGAGGAGCCGCCGCTGGCTGTTCTCCAGCTCATCGATGAGCCTCTGCTTGATCTCGATCTCACACGTCAGGTCCGCCAGATCAGCCTGCAAGTCCACTGAGAGAGGAGGAGCCGCAGGTTAAAGGGTTAGTGTGAATGAAAGGGGCTCATAGGACGTTTGTAACAAATGCCTCCCAGAATGCACCTTTCTCCTCCGAGTCAGAGTCAGAATCCACCAGGCTTTCGTCACTGTCAAACTCTTCCTCCTCCCTGGTCTCCTCTTCCTCCTCATCCTCATCACAGCCGCTCTCCTCGCGATCATCCTCCACAAGGGTATACATGCCATCCTGCACACAGTGAAAATAAAATATATACACACACACACACATTACATGTATAAACAAACTTTTTCATATACAGTAATTACTGTATGTCCATCTCTAAATGTTACAGCTCTAGTCTTGTAATATTAAGACTAAATATTTAAAGTAAAAAAGTCACACAGCAGTTTTGTTATATTACAACTTTATTTTTGTAATTTTATGATTTTATGCTTATAAAACACTGCTTTATAACCTTTATTTTTTTAATATTAAGACTTATTATAACTTTATTATTGCAATATTAGGATTGATCAAACAATGCTGTATGACTTTATTCTTATAATATTATGCCTTTATTCCCCCAAAAAATACTGTATATATATATATATATATATATATATATATATATATATATATATATATTCCCTCAAACTATTATAATTTTATTCCTGCAATATTTTTATTCTCAGAAACTTTTTCTTGAATTATTTAAACTTTATATTATTCAACAATATTACGGTTTTATTCTCAGGTGTATGACATTTTTTCCTGCAATATGAATCTTTTTTTTTCCTTTTCTTTTTTACACTTTTACACATTTTACAACTTTATTCCAAGACTAACGTTTTTTAGAAAATTAGAATATAAGTGAAAAATCTTTGAAAATTCTCATTACTTTTTCCTCAAAATATTAAGGCTTTATTCTTGCAAAATTACAGCTTTATTCTCATTAAATGCTGCTGTATGAATTTATTTTCCCTGAAATATCAATTTTAGTCTTGAAGTTTTACTGCTGTACCATTACAATTTCATTCAATTTTGTCTTTATTCTGATAAACACTTCTGTCAAAGATTGCGCCTCTCTCATAACATTACACATTCATTCTCATAAAACATTGCCATGCAACTTCATCCTCACAATATTACACCTTTCTTTATAACCAGCAGATCATTTGAAACACCATGAATAAATCTCCTTCCTCTCACCTCTTCAGGTTCATTATCAGAGTCTCCATCTCCATTTTCTCGTCTCTCTTCATTTCCTCTGCTCAGCCCATTCTCACTCTTTTCTCCATTTTCTTGAGGATGAAGTTTGGCTCTCTTCTTCAAACCCTTTTCTTTCTCAGGACTAAAATAAAAGACCTATCATTAAAAGCTTCAATAGACAAATTGACAAACTGACAGATGAAATGAACAATACAGCATTCATTCACACAATCTCAAACAAAAAATAAAGGATCATGCCATAATTCTGTCAATCTGATGCAAACGTCATTTAATAGTCCAGTAATCGCACCACAGGGACCCATTTATCAGGAGAGATTGATCCTGGCGCTTCTGCTTTTTACCCTGTGCAGGTCAGCTGACACTTCTAGAAGTAATTCTGTAATGTTGGGTTCACAAATTACCCATGGCCCCTCTCCCGTTACACACATTAGAGCCCATCTGAAGAGCGGGACGTTCCTGTAGTCATATTCATTATAACAGACAATTTACTGAGAGATACTTGTATCTATGCCAGCTTGCTGTCCTTAGTTTGAGTCGGTCAGGACACACTGGCACACACACAAACACTGAGATAAATCTAATTCTGGCACATTTTACAGCCTCTTACTGGCTCAGTAACATAAAACGGGAAGAGGTCAAGCATATTAAAGTCTTCCAAATACACAATCAATGTAATAAGACCTCAGCTAATGCTAAGAAAAAAAAGAAAGAAAAGAAATGATAGAATAAAAGAGTGAAATAAAAGAATAAAATAAATAAGAAATCATTAAAACTATCACTGACGCCTCGTGGACATTGTTTTGACACGTACACGCTGCACTGAGCGGGACAATTCAGATACGGATTTAAAACAGACATGAATAATCAACGTATAATTAATATATTAATATTTAAAAAGTAAAGTACATTTTCATGGTTCAGTACGATTTATTGTTTTATGCTTGTTTTCATGCTATTTTATGTGTTATGCTTGTTTTCATTCAGTATTCATTTTAAAATCTATCGGTTGATTGGACCAACCTAGGTAAAACCCACTATCGGTCGACCGCTGATAAAAATAATTAAATAAATACATAACATACACACACGCACACACACACTTGGTTGCTCCTCAGACCTCACCTCTTCCTCCTCTGATTCCTCTCTTTCTTCTTCAGCCTCTCCACATCTAATTTGGCCTGACGAATCACATCTGTCATCTCTGCATCCATGGAAACCGAGGGGGAGGAGCCTAGCGGGTGTGCTGGAGTGGCCGGGTACGAGGAGCGCGCGGACAGGCGAGACAGACTGCGCCTCAGAGACTCGTTCATGGCCTCACTCTCCAGCAGCTTAGACCTGAGAGACAGAGAGTCGAGTCGTCGGTTTTTATTGCTACGATAAGACATCCAAACACAAAAGTGTCAGTTCTATTGTTACCTCAGCTCTTCAATTTCTCGAATGTAGTTCTGGATTAGATTGCCAATCTCCTCATTCGTTTCACCTGCACAAAAAGTGATAGATTTATTTGAAAAAAAGAAGAAATTACAAGAAATAATGATGTTTGTTTGTTTTTTTACACCACGCCAGCTTCTTTGGCTGTTTTCATGGCAAAAAATATGAGTTACTAAAATATAAATAATATAAAATTATTTTAAGGTGAACAATTATGAACAATTTACTGTTATTACTATAGTAAGTACATGTAGTAATGTGTAACTACGTCACCTTAAAATATATGTTACCAAAGATGCATGTTTCTAAAACTAAATTAGAATTAACTTGGTTAAAAACCATTTCAAGGGTATCAATAGAAAACAATTTTCTCAGATGAATGCAAATAATATAAATTTCCAAGAAATAATTAAATATTGAATAGAGGCCTTCAGTGGGCAACTAAACCAGTTACATACAGAGTAACTAATACACTCTGCGATTTTGCCTTTTCTTACTACTAGATTTGGGAAAATACTCAGGAATGGTGCTGACTTATGAATGTGCGCATGGTTTGTCTTAAAGCATATTAAAAACACCACATAAAACATATAATGATTTTCACCACAGGGGAACTTCTCAATAATTTATATAATTCACTAATGTTAAATGTCTAAACAATGCAAGAATAATCTTCAAATAAACAAAAGACATACAATGCAGTTTAATACAGCTAGCACAGAATTGAAGAATTATTTAATATCTCGCTAAATAAACTAAACTATGTTTATTAATAAGGCATTTGCATTACTAGATTCATTTTGGGATTAACGGTGTTGCCATTGAAACACATCATTTTCATAATTTTCGTCTAGTTTTTACAGTAATTACGACATGGCATGAACGCAGCATCAGAGACACCACTGAGACACCAAGACAAAGGGTATTTTAGAAGTGAAAGCAAAAATGTTGGGTAACTTAATGGTAAAATAAAAAAATTAATTAAAATTATTTCAATATTCATGATGTTAAAATTATACCAACAACAAAAATGAATACATAGTAAATAACTACACTTAACTACAGGAATGTCAATGGTGATGCCCTCTCCAACCACTAGGGGCAGGGTTTCTGCAGGGATCTTCAAATTAAATATAATGCTTTTTAACGCCTTTTTTAATGCCATACACGACCCATGACTAACCATATTTAATTTTTTTAGAGCTGTCGATCGATTAAAAAAATTAACTTGATTAATCAAAAATTTTTCTGTGATTAATCACAATTAAAAACACTTAAATTTTTATGGGTTTATATTAGTTTATATATTTTATAATGTAATAATTTCTAGGGCTGGGTAAAAAAAAAATCGATTCATCAATGCATTGCAATTATTTGTTTCTCAATTCAATATCGATTCATTATATCCTATGAATCGATTCAGCCCACCGGCCAGTGGCTCTAGTGAGAGTGTTCAGCGTTGTACAAGAAGCGCTTGACCAAAACCGCAAGATGACAGACAGCAGCTGAACTCCGTTCAAGCCTGCACTACCAAACAGGGACGTCGTTAGGCCTATTTTAGGGGGGCTGAAGCTACCCCAAAATGTTCCTAAGCCCCCCTAAATGATAAGAAGAGGGAGTCTCCAGCATATTTTTTCATTCACTTTAACAATGAAGTTAATGAATGAAACATAAAAAAAAACAGCTTTTGTGCCTTTATCATCTTTTCCGCATCTATACTGACCCAGACAATCATCACAAAAAACTTAATACATGCTAGGCTTGCCGCGATAGACGGTGTTGACGGTGTTACCGGTTTTAAGCGCCATCACCGGTGACATCACTTTCCCACCGTGACACTGCGATGTCTTGACTTTTTTAAAGTATTCGTTTTTGCTAAAATATTTATTTGAATTAATTAAAAATAATAATTATCAATTATTTAGTTCAGAAGAGAGCATACATTATAATTAAAAACTGAACTGCGCAGTGCGTGCCAAGAGCCAGTCATGATCAGCAAGCATCAGGAGTCAAATTCCATTTAGCACGTGTGGAGATTTTATATTCGTCTCTTAGACCCATTTACACCTGGTATTAAAATGAGATCTGTATCCAGATAAGTTATCCGGATAATAAGTGTTCTGATCTTACCGATTCCATTTACACCTGGCCACATAAATGTGTTTTTGCAAAACGGATATAAATCCGACTTCAACTCCCGCGCTATGATTTAATGGATTGCACGCCACCGAAAGCAACAGAGGTGAGCTGCATTTTATTGATCATCATCAGCTCATTTCAAAATCAAAGACAGCAATAAGAAAAAGTGGCAACAGTCCTGGTAAGATAATTTCATTTTTTTACTTGAAGATGATTGTGTGTTAAGCGTCTGTGTCTGTGACTTACTTTCACTTTTATTTGCGATGTTTGCACGTTGGCTTGATGAATAGACGCTCAGCTGCTCATCTGCGGTAATGCGTGTTGCAGTAGCGTCGTCATATCTGACATGAAATAGCCTATATAACACTCTCACACGTTTATTTTTTTTAGCATTTTTGGGAGGAGTAAAATATACATATGTGGTTTCAACAACCAGATTGCGTTTACACCTAGTAAAGATCCGAACACAATGCAGCCAGACTACCTCCAGATGTGGTCAGGCAGATCCGATCACAACGTATTTACACCTTGCATTAACATGCGGTTTTTATTATCTGGATAACTTATCTGGATACAGATCGCATTTTAATACCAGGTGTAAATGGGGTCTTATTTATTTGGTTTTATCTTATTTAAACTTTGTGTAATTTATTTAGGCCTATTTTATTTTCTTATTCGTTAATAAATGTTTTATGGTTCTTATTTGTTTGGGCCCAGTTTGCCGATTTTCACTTTTTTCAGCCTATGCATGGGGTTATTTTTATTCCTTCGTTATGCTAATAAAAGTTCTGTCTATAAATAAAAGTTTTATTATCAGCGAGTTTTTTTTTTTTGTCCATTCAAGCAATTGACGCTGAATTGCCAATTGACGCTTATTTCGAAAGTGAAAGTATAACGCGCACGCATTTAAAAGCTATTTAACTTCCCCGCCCCGCCCCCCACGGTGACACCGCGATTACCGGTGTTGTCACACGTCGATTAACCGGTGGGAAAATTTCCTCACCGCCGCAACCCTAATACATGCTCAATTGTTGTAAATGAGTTTTTATGAATGAACGGCTTGCTCTAACTGTTGCTCTGTTCTTCGTCAACAACACGCTTGCACCTCCTGCTGGTGAGAATCGGTATAGAGAAATTACATTTTGATAAATGGAAACTAAAATTTAAAGCAACAAACTAAATTCCCTGATATTCCATGACTTGGACAAAAAATATATAAAATTCCCTGACTTTCAATGTCTGGAATAGACCTTTTAAAATTCCATGAAATTCCAGAAATTCCATGACCCATGGGAACCATGTTTACAGTTTGTTCTGCTAAATAAACCATGACGGGAAGCATGCTGGGGTCAATTTGTTCTTAAACATTGGTAATGCTGCACACATTATTTAAAAATATACTCAGGTACTTAATTACTTGTGTATTTACTTATTATTGAATCGATATCGAAGCTAATAAATCATTATCGAATCGAAATCGAACCGAATTGTGAAATTCCTGACAATACCCAGCCCTAATAATTTCACAGTTAATATACAAATGAATGTAGAAACAATATAAAGGCCAGTATCACTGATCCTAATACAGCTATTGATGTCTGGATAAAAATGATTTTCCCCCTCTAATTTTAAACATTAATTATAGCCATCCAACATTACAGTGTAATGGAAAGCTATCAATCTGGGGTCTCTCACCGGTCTTGGTGAGCAGCAGGTTGACCCCGTTGGTGAGTAGCTGAGTGACTCGAGTGTTGAGATGGTCGATGGTTTCCTGCATGGCTTTGACCCGCATCCGTAGAGTATCGTTCTCTTTCTGGAGCATCGAGTTCTCCTGAAACAGATCGCTAAAGCCCTCGGATCCATCATCACAGGCCACTCGCTTTCCCTGAAACAAAACCCAAAGAGCAAAAGACTGAGCAACAGAAAGCTAGGCATTGACCTCGTCCCACCCTGGCATCAGACCCCCAATGCGTTCATACTCTGTGTCTCTGTCAGGATGGCTCAACTCTCTCAACGCCATCACTGCCAATCGCTAACTTCTTCCAGCGGCCGCTTATCATCCAGGTCAGGCTGAGGCGCTAAGCTACTGCTACGCTCCATTAACTCCAGCGAGATCCCATGAGCTGAACCATGTTATCATGGCCCACAAACCCAGTGCTCAAGCTTCCTCATCTCCTGGACTTTTACATAAACAGCTCCAACTGGGTGGCAGTGAGAGAAAGAGAAGTAACAAGTCTAGACATGAAAGAGTATCACCCGACTCGCTATCTACTGTAAGTTCTCTATTTGATTTAGTATCAGAGGAAGTGATTGTTTTGCTGCTTGATGAGAGTTTAATGTCACCTCCAATTGTTTCCTCTCTAGTAAAATAAACAAGTAATAAGATATATTGACATTTCAAGTAAACTCTGCCACTCTAAACTGGTTCCTGCTGCCTCCAACATCCTGGCATGTGTTATATGTCTGCTATCCTAATAACTCAAGCGAGTTGGCACTTCTGTCTTACAGATTTGCACAAAAATGACAAATCTTTCATCATTCTAAGCCCATATGATATCCTCTCAGAAGCAAGAGTGAGAGTTGTGCAATTTTACATGAATTGTATTGGTATGTTTTGTTGGTAAACGGTTCACCCCTAGGGGTGCCAGTAGCTTCATAGAAAAAGGTACATAGTGGCATTTTACCTACAAACATCTTCCAGTAAAATCGTATGAATTCGTACGATTTGTAGGTAAACCCTCACCATGAAGGTCCACCCCTAAACCAAACCTTGGTCTGAGTAGGTCTTACAAAAATGTATGAAAGTTATTATTTGAATTCATGCAAATTCCCAACCAATTCAAGATGACATTTTACCAACAAATTATAAAAATTCATAGACATATTATTTGTAGGTAAAACGCCACTATTAAGGATCTTAAGCCTAACCCTAAAGAGGTGTGCGAGTAGAAAAAAAAGCGTGAGCGATTCATCAGTGGAGCGTTCGCTTTGGACGCGAGCGACTGAGTGGAGCGCACACGCATAGAGCGGAATATTGAGCTGAGCGTCACACCGCTTCACTCACATGCTCTGGTATGGACTACTTCTATGTACTTTATTTCATAATTTTAGGAGCTTTACAGAACCATTGCCAAGTCACTCTCATTGTTTTGACGTGAACAGAACATGCTAAAAAAACACATTTTTTTCCACAGAAGAACATTTTATGTTACGGGGGCGAATAAATGACAGAATTTTCATAATGGGGTGAATTCTCCATTTGAGGGCTTTTGTGTGTGTGTGTGTGTGTGTGTGTGTGTGTGTGTCTCTTCCCAGAATCCTCCTCACCGCTTTGTACTCCACTAGCTCCATCTGAAGGCGTGCGATCTCTGCTCGTAAGGCGCTGATCTGCTGACTGGTTTTATCCTGGTTCACGATCACTTTGTTCTTGATGTTGCGAGCCCGGTTGGCGTACTTCAGTGTGTTTAGCGTCTCCATGAAGTCCCGGTCAGAGGGGCTCACGCAGGCAATCATCACAGTCTGACTAAATGGACAGATACACAGCAGAGGAGAAAGCAAGAAGACAGGAATTCATAAGGGTCTATGAGATCTTACACAGACAAACACACACACAAGACAGAAAGATAAAACACACAAACAGATGGCAGATAAACACAAACACTCTTCATGGATGTGGCTGAGACTGAGCGCCACTGTCTGAAGTCTCTCATGTTTAATTCAATCAACTCCCCCTCTGAACCCACATCATAAGAATATATGGGCAGCCAGTGGAGTCCAGTGTGGGCTGAGTGACCCAACACTGCGCTTCACACACACACTGATGCAGTGCACTGTGAGCATCCATTAACCTTCAAGACACAATGACTGCACTGTGCACAGCAATGTTTACAAGTGCACAAACCATCTGAGGCTGGTAAACTAAGAGTGTATAACCAGCTGTTTCTACAACTTGACGCTTTCAAGATAAAGTCAAATATAGTGAATGGAAATAACTAGGGCTGTTATTTTAATGTTAAATTACTTAAAAATACATTTCACAAATTTTTTTAATTGTAAAATATAATATTTACAAATGATCACAGTCATGCCCCAACACTTATGTAAATTCTGTAGTAATTACGGTTGTCAATTTAATGTTAATTTACAGAGATTAATTATTTGAAAATGCATAGTAATTTTGTATATATAAAATACAATCATCCAAATTAATCATGCCCTCTAAATTATATGTAAATTCTGAAGTAAATGGGGCTTAAAATGCCCCACATCATCACACACCCTTCATCATACCTAGAGATCAGCATGGGGCACTTTCCATAAGATCCTCTCTCAATGCAAATCAAACCAGCTATTAGCCTAACAGAAATAAAACCAAGCCAATCTCCAGATATGGTGAAGGGAATGTGATGACGTGGGATATTTTAATTCCAAAGGCCAAGAGAACTTTATCAGGATGCATATTATCCTGGATCCATGAAATAACTGGCCTTTAAAAATAAAAATCTGCCTGTCTCGATGGGAATATAACATAGGGGTGTCCTGACTTACGCAACCTTTACTTTAAGGAAGAACATTTATTTATTTACGACACATTATTCATTCACAAAGAAAATTGGTGTTCTTAAAGGTTGGATTTTTCCTCAATTTTTAAATTAAGGCATTAAGATCAATTTCCAAAAGATGATTTTTTATTCCTCTTTTTAGTCAACTTTAGCATGGGTGTGTTCACTTATACTATATATATATATATATATATACATACACATACACACACATACATACATATATATACATACACATACATACATACATACATATAAATACATACATACACATACATACATACATATACACACACTAAACTAAATATATAATGAAATTAATCATGCCCACTAACAAGATAAATTCTGTAGTAAGTAATTTTCCTAAAAATAATAAATAAGGGATAAACCTAACATCATAAAAATAGTCTGTTGCCATGTCTGTAGGGACTAACACATTATGAGACTGAACAATGTCTTATTTCACATACAACAACAACAAAAACTGTCATGTGAGAAGGTGTGGTAATAATTAAATTATCATAGGAGGTCCTCATGGTAACAAAACTAACAAAGCTGAATTCCTGAATAACTCCATAACTTCATAAAAAAAGACTATATTATGTCTTAGAATCTAAAAAATGTAAAGAATTATGGGTAGGGTTAATCTACAGTGATTATAATTAGCTTAATTTAAGAGCAATGGTTACCTAGTATGATACAAAAACACACGTGTCTCCACAGAGCTCTGTTCTAGAGCCTATTCTGATACTCAGAAACAGTGAGCGCAATGAAACTGGCTTTTAAAAGTTGAACTTAACCTAAACGATTATAAAGATGTGTATATGGGTCAGAGCCGGTGAGAGATTGCACCGGGACTGGAAGTTATGTGCACGTAAAATGAAGTATACTTGTGGCTTTATGATGTTTACGTGTGTATAGATGTGTATCAGACATTACCTGTTTCCTCCCAGCGAGTCCTGCAGCAGGCGTGTGAGTTTGGAGTCTCTATAAGGCACATGACCTGACTTCTTACTCTGATCTCCCAATGCACTGATCACATTACCCAGGGCCAGCTGCCAAACACACACAAACACACAGAGAGAGAGAGAGAGAGAGAGAGAAAGAAAGAGAGAGAGAGAGAGAGAGAGAGAGAGAGAGAGAGAGAGAGAGAGAGAGAGAGAGAGAGAGAGAGACGGTCACGCTCCATCGTATGCTGCTATCTAAGATTAAAAGCTTTTAAATGGGCTCTCTTACAAATGAGTATCTAGGCTCTAAAAACAATAGAGCTCTATTCGGCTCAGAACAATGGCACTTATTGGCTTTCCTCCAGGCTTTAGCTCTTCTTCACAATGTAATTACCTTTAGTTCCCTTCATCTACTCTGACAGCTACTCAAACCCAGCAGTAATGAATCGAGGAGGAGGCACAACTAATGCGACACGAATATCACACCATACTTAACATGGAAAAACATGACTCAGCTAAAAGGACCTTCACAATTATGATAATGAAGTGTAGGTATTTTGAAAATCCCTGACAAAGCCAGTTTTTGTGGTGTCGAGGTGTTTGCTTAGTGCTCAACTGAGAACTTTCTTGAGTATTTTTCCAGTCATAGGTTAAAGAGATTGGTCACTTAAAAATAATTCAGTCATAATCTACTCACTCTCATGTAGCTTAAAAAAATATAAACTGAAAGTTGTGCACACATCTACTTGTTTACTAATAATTATATTATATAAATAATAATATAATATTAATAATAATATGAATATTATATAATTATACTAATAACGCTCGATGTCACGGGTGTCACGGGTGCCGGTGGGAGTATCGCACCACTGTTTAACAAAGCGACCGATAAAATTTGAACTATCCTCCTTCACACAGTCGAGTGGGGCGGTACTTTCGCCGGCGCCCGTGACATCGAGCGTGACCTTTCAACATGATGACGTAGTTCCCGGCGCGTTGCAGATCAGCTCAATCTGAACAATTGTAGTTAAATAGTTTATATATATATTTATTTATTTATTTTTGAAAATGATGCATTGTTTCGCTAGATAAGCCCCTCCTCCTCAGCTGATCGTGCACAGTCCGTTGAATCACTTCAAAGATCTTTGAAACTGCATTGATTTGGACTTCAAAACGCTGGTTGCCATTGAAGTCCATTACTCGAAGAAAAATCCAGAAATGTTTTCCTCAAAAAACTTATTTTCTCTTCCACTGAGGAATGAAAGACATGGATATCTTGGATGGCATTGGGGTGAGTAAATTATTAGGGAATTTTCATTTTGAGGTGAACTAATCTTTTAAAGAACACAGACGCAGCCGGATCATTTCCATAATGACCAACACAATCTACCAAGAGCAGCGCACATTAGCGTCTGGTTTAAAACATGCTTTTTGGGGGCGTTAAATAAAGGCACAAATACCAGTAAATTAATGAGCGCAAACCTTAGTAAATCACACTGCATGATTCATTTAAATATTCTCCTCCCATAAATATTGCATCTGAAAGGCATATGCAATAAGATCAGCCGCATCAATAACCCTGTCCACACTTTTCAGCGCTGATTTTTCACTGCGTGACTTTAGTAAATCCCGACAGTAGTTTTTAACATCAAAATAGGGTTTGCGCTGGTAAGACAGTAAATCTGTCCGTGTGTCTCTTGTAGGGCAAATGATTGCTTTTTGTCAAGAACAGACTGAACTTTAATTTAGCACTTACTAAAAATCTTGCATTCTGCCCTTGAAAGACTGAAAAACAGCAGACGGGACATTCTGCTAGCTAACTCTTCTGGGATTTCACAAATAATAACATCACTGTTTTTAGCACCCTCGGATTACAGAATCTCATTTTTAGATGACCTGTCCCTATTTGAGTTGGGACTGGAAGAGTCTGCGTACCAGGCCACAGTTGATCGAGATGCCCTCTCTCGCTCTCTCTCCCGTGGCTCCTGTGCGTTTGAGACGCTCGGATCCCGCCAGGTCCACAAAGTGAAACTTGGCTGTGAGCGTCTCGTACTCGGGCTGAGAGATAGAGCTGTCAGATACACCGTTCATCTCTCCGTTCACCTGAGAGAGGGAACAGCACAGAAAGCTTCAAGCAACTAACCCAAGCATCTTCTTAACTAACAATTGCAATCTTCAACGTTTCTGCATTTTCGGTTTGCACGGACATGTTCAGTGTTGACGTTTCTAATGCCAGTGGTTTTATATAATTACTTTGCTTTGTACCGCAGCAGTCTGATTTGTAATACTTTAAAACTCGCGACCTGCTTAAACTTGCTAACGGCTTTGTAACCCAGTAGTTTAAGCTTCCAGGTCTCGTCATGATGTATGCAGCTTCAGGTAATATTCACATGTGTTGTTTGTGTGTGTTGAAGTCTCAGTACCAGCTGTGGCTGTGGACACACTCTCATCTGGCACAGGTGGATGGTGAAGATGGCATGAGAGCGGGAGCTCTGGGCGTTCATCTGTGTGCTGGCGGTGGTTCGGGACAGAGCGCCCAGCTTCAGACACTGCAGGAGCTGAGGAGAACACACAGCAGGAGTGAGACACACACATCTACGCTGCACCTTTATTCTACTCACCAAAGCTTTTTATGGTCTAGCTCAAACATGACGCAAACAATAAAACAACATTTGCATAGGATTTAACTTCTGTGATGCGTCACGTTTCTGAGTGAAAGCAAATATTCAATGGGAAATATTGTAGTGTGATGCGGTCACAGCAGTTATCACAATAATGCAGTGTTTCCAGCAACAAACTACTACTTCCAATGTGTTTTTAACACTGTACTACACAAAAACAAGCATTGAGGTTATAATATTATTTTTGTATTATTGCAGAAATCCTAGGTGTCATCTATATTGAAAAATCAAACAATATTCAATAAATACTTCTACAACTACAATTAATAATAATAATAATAATAATATTTAACATTAAATTACTATTAATTTTAGTATTAGTATTATTATATTGTATATTATATATTATTTATGTTGTTTATTACTAACAACAGCATTTAATATATACATACACTACAACTATTATAAATACAATAACGATAATATTTAATATTATATAATTTGCTATATTATTATTATTATAGTGGTAGTAGTAGTCTTCTATAATAACTGTTGTTAACATTTAATACATAATATCACTACTATTAATAATAATTTAACATATTAGTATATTTAACATATTACTATTAGTATCATATATTAAATATTTTTGTTTATTTTAAATATATATTAAATATATACTACTACTAATAATAATAAATGATAATAATATTTTATATGATATTATTTGTTGTATTACATAAACACTTATTATTATTATTATTAATAATACTTGTTTAAATAAGATGCTTGGGGGGGTAATATTTGTACATCGCTTTTTCCAGTGATATACAAAGTAATATTATAATATATTTATTTCAAGAATACATTTTTACAATAATACATAATTACAAAATTATAATATTTATTAAATGCTTTAGTTCATTACTGTGTTTTCAACGAAATTATATTAAAATGATGGTGCTTTCTATTCTGATTGTTGGTTTACATGTAGTTAGCTTGAATTGTAGCAAAACTAGCTGTCGTTTTAAAATATATATATATGGAATAAAATTATTTTTCTCGGTTTACAGAGTGGCAAAATGTAAACGATAATTTATTTTTTTAGAATGCCATGCACTGATGAACCATGCAAAATAATACCAAGAATATTTTCAAAAACTGCATTCTGTAGTAATTATGATTGTCAATTTTTTGACAACCGTATTTTCAAGTCAATTTCTTTCAAATTTGTTTAATTTGATGTTGATTTCAAACGACTCGGCAGATAACCCAGATATCTGACCTCCTCCTCTGAGCTGACCAGGCGTGAGGTCACTCCTGTGGTGTAGATCCCTCCGCTGCCATCCTCGTGGATCTTAATGTTGGACTTTCTGTTTCGAGCCTCGGGATCTCGTGCGCTGTCAAACAGGTCCAGGATCTCCTCGTTATAAAGCTGCAGGGCAAACACACACACACTGTGACCTTCAGAGGGCAAAGGTCAAAAGGCCAGAGCCCCTGCATGTTTGACCTCGGGAAGCCCCGAGACCACACAAGCTGATGGACAAGGAAATGATAAATAATGATGACGTAAATCACATAACACAACAGCAAGACTGCAACTGGAGACAGAATGAAAAAAGAGAAACAAGCGAACAAAGCTTTTCATAGCATCCTTTACTCGGGGAAGTGACACACAGGGACTTGATAAAATCAATTCAGGGTTCAAAACAATAAATCAAACAGCTAACATAGAAAAATAACGTACAAAGTGCAAAAAGGAGTTCTGGAAAGGACGAGACTAATGAAATAAGGGATCTTAATGCCCTATTAAAGACGCCCCGAGGGACGCCGTCCGTTCACAGCCGCGGGACGCGAGACGAATCGGTGAGCCGCGTTTGTGCTGAACACACTAGCCGGTGCCAGACAGCAAGCGGCCCGGGTCGTTAAAACACCCTGTTACAGGTTTAAACTCATTACCTAAGCCAGACTTTACACGAGAAGGGGTAATCGGTTTACAGCTACACTGCTGTCTGTGTGCCTCCTCCTCGCCTGATGTCTCGATAATGACCCAGATCCAAGAAATGTGGACATGCGAGGGGGTTTACTCCATGTCATCAAGATGTCAATCGCATTCGTTACGAGATGATGAGGCCCAGATAAATTGAGTCAAGACACTGGGACTCCAGCCATCTTCCAACATACCCAATACACACTGTACAAAATGATTAATGACGATAGATAAAAGCAGTATGATTTACAGGAAAATACTATTTGAGTCATTCTACTTTAAGGTGAAGATTTTTTTTTGTCAAAATACATTCTCTGAACCCAGTTTAATGTTTATTGACTGCTATTAGTATGCCATTGACGCGTTTATCTCTAAACATTGAGTCTCCCAGGCACCATCTAAACATCGAGAGCAGTTCGCTCAGATCTGTCAGTCTCTTTACAGCTCAACCAATAGTGAGAGTTTAGCCGGTGTGGGACTGACGCGTTACATGGGGAAAGACAATCAGCTTCGGTTACAGAAGTGCAAGCCAAAATTCACTGCATTTAGACCTTCAAAGATTACGTCAAATGTACCAGTTTATAATGTTGATTTGTGTCCAGTTAGACAGACTCGACTAGCTGTAGCACATCATATCATAAACCCATCCATTTGCATTTTTTGACAAGTGAGACGCTTGCGTTCCCTCTAGACAGTGTTATTAGCCTATTCGATTGCTTACTCATTACACATAGAAACACAGCTAAAAGTATTGCTAATATGTTGGACCTTTTATTGAAAGTAGTCTAAATTAACCTGTCGAGACATGCCTTCACAAGCACACGTAAGAGATGTGTTTGTGAGGTTTGAGTTGGGGAGGCATGTGACGCACAAAATAGGCATTTGCAAGTTTGTTTGAAAATATGCTGTATTTTTCTAATTCCTTTAGGTGCCACTGCAGAAACTACACACTTCACTTTTAAACAAGTTACACATCAAATTAAACGTGGACTTGTTTTTGAGTGAAAATTGTAAGAAATCCTACACCATTTTTTTTTCAGTGTAATTCAACCACAATCATAATAATTACCATCATAAGGAGACCTAAATGGCAGCAAAACTTCAGTATTATAGGACAACTCCGGCTAAAAATGAACCTAGGGGTAAATAACACATGGGTACCGAGTCGACCGTTCTCTGGGATGCGTTTTCATGATAATCGAATGTACCCAGTTTTAGCTTTAGTTTTAGTTTGACCACAGATTAGCTTATAACGCTAGTGTATGGGGCATCGAATAAGTAAAAATAAAAATAAAAGCATTATAAAAGCAAGTTTAATAAGAAGATACTTTATAAAGACAGTACACTTCGCGTATACAAGCAGGAGCCATCTTTGGAAAACAGTCTCGACCAGTCGAACCACGAACGCCGTGCTGCGTGAGCTGAACTGTGATTATCGACCAGCACGTAGCACGGCGTTCGTGGTTCAACTGGCCGAGGCTGTTTTCCAAAGATGGCTCCTGCTTGTATACGCGAAGTGTACTGTCTTTATAAAGTATCTTCTTATTAAACTGTCTGTACACTTACAAAGTTCTCAAAACTTCGGTTTGCAGGTAGAGACCCTCATTATGCTAGCGTGTTAGTGTGGGGCTAGTTTGAGCCTTGTTAGTGGTATTAACTAGCGATTTTTATTTGTACTTATTCAATGCCCTATACACTAGCGTTATAAGCTAATCTTTGGTTAAACTAAAACTAACATTAAAACCGCGTACATTCGATTATCATGACAACGCATCCCATAGAACGGTCGACTCGGTACCCATGTGTTATTTAGCCCTAGGTTCATTTTTGGCCGGAATTGTCCTTTAATACCCCACAGTTCTATTCATTTTTCCAGTCTGGTTGTAGTCTCACCTCCAGGAACTGGGCGCTGACTTTGAAATCTGGCGGGGGAATGTCAGCGCTCTGTGCCTCTAGTCTGCGCTTTTGGATGCCCTGGAAGAGCTGTTGAACTGCCCGAGGGATGATGCCCTTCTCCTCCTCCATCACGTTCACGTCAAAGCCAGTGCCCATGGTGTAGGTCTTTCCTGAACCAGTCTGCATGACAGAGGAAGACATTCACATGTACACAAAACACACATTCACTAGTGATTAAGTAACTTGGCAATATTCAGTCATTTTAAGATTCTCAGCATCAAAGCTTTGTCAATTTCTTTATTGGGTCTTCATTTAAGAAATTGAGTCTCATTTTCTGTTATTAAATTGTATTATATAATGTATGACAGCAAGAAGCCATGCGCAAAATTAAAATTCTTAAATTCTTTGACCCACTGTGCTGAAAGTGAAAATACTACTATTTACATAATATAATATTTACGCTTCAACAATTTTACTGTATAAAATACTGTTTAAATACACTGACAAAACTGTAGTTGTCTTGATGTACATACATAATCTATTTAAATGAATCTTATTTCAATCAAATTAAATGATAATTGTGACAACAATTTAATAACAATAAAAAAAATGTATTATGCACATCGCTTTTACTTCATGTCAAAGTTCTTGATATACAACCATAAAGTTTTCCTGTTTTTACTATTTCAGGGTTCCTGCACACTTTTTAAAGTCAAATTTAAGTCTTTTTAAAACCTTTTTAAGACCTGAAGAAATCAAAATTAATACCATACATTAGGGGTGTGCAATATTGAAAAAAATGTATCTCGATATTTTCAACGTTTTGTTGATAATAATTAGATGATATTTTACTGATTGTGTTTTTGTGCTGGTGCAATGGCTGGTTTAGGCCTGTTGTTGACAGCAGACTCACGAAGATATTCATATTTTTCATATTCTATGCAGTGGTCAGTTCACAGCAGTGACAGAAATTATTAATTAATGTGCAATATTTGCCACCTTAAATTGACTTCCAGGGGCATTTTCACCTATATATGGACATTTTTCTAAACTTATTTAGAGTTATACATCACCTTTTATGTCAAATACTAACATTCAAATTATTTAAATTAAATTATACAGTAATTATACTCATTTATACAATAATACTTAATTACACTATTATACAGTACCACCGTTACCAGTCAAATTAAATCATTCAATCAAAATCCATCTTTGCAGTGCAGAGGTGACACAGAAGCGGCATCAGAAGTGGCATTAATATATTTACACTCCATGCTAGGAGATTTTTTTTTTAAATCAATATTCAATATTTAAATATGAAATGATTTCTAATTTTAACGTTTTAATTAAAGGGTACTTTAAATATGAAACTAAAACCGCCAGTGGGCGGCAGCAAGTCACTGTCTTAAGCGAGGTGAAGGAGCCGATTTGTTCAAACGGCTGATTCATTCGGGAAAGAAACAAGTGATTGTTCATGGAATCGTTAAAATGACTCGTTCAAACCGCGGGTTTCACAGTGAAGAAATCATCGTTGTCTGTTGAATTGAGACTGCTACGGTTTCATTTTGAAATTCTAGTCGGCGAAATAAAGGGAAAACAAACAATACCGCCGACCCCAGAGGGTTAAGGATCCGCAGGAACCCTGTATTTTCAGCCCAATGTCTATTTTGGCTGAGAACCTAAAAATTGCATTTTAGTTTTCAGCACAAAATGCTGCTGAAACTTTGAGGAAAACCATTATGAGAGGTGTCATTAGGCACAGCGTGAAACAGCAACAACCATGTTTAATATTCATCAAATTATGTTCAAGAAATAATTACACATACTATTAAAGTCCCCCGTAGTCCACAATTTATCCCTTAAAACTCGTCTTTGATCAACAAAATTACATATTTAAAAGTTTTTTCCTTCAAAGAAAATTCTGCATGGCTTAAAATAGCTTGAATGTAACTCGACACCCTTGCCTCATTTAGTATATGTGTTTCTATGAATATGCAAATGAGCTCCGCCCTCCACTCACTCACTCAGCTCAGAGATCCACTCGTTGATGATCACACGTCGATCTGATTGGTTACAAGGTAGTTTGTGACATGAGAAACACCAGCGATTTTAAACCGTGTTTTTGAGACGATTCTTTGGTTCACTGCAGTTTTAAGGAGAAAATACTCAGCAATGGTGTTGACTTATGCTTTAAGACAAACCATGGGTAAATTCATATTAAAAACACCACATAGACATATAAACAACATTAAAAGCTTGATTTCCACCACGGGGGGGACTTTAATAATTTCAGATAATTTAATAATTTAATAATTAACAATAGATAATAAAAAAACAGGGCATTATCACTATAGTATTCCTCTGTTTAAACAGTAAATAAAGCTACTGTGTTCTTTTAACGCTCGTGCCTCCTGCTGCAGGGTTGCCCAATAGGAGAACCATTCATGTCAGGTGTTCAAGTGTTCACTCATGCTTTAGGACTTGCATCTACTATCATACATCTTCTAACACACAGTTACAGTTTAACCCCGATCGCCGCACAATAGATGTTGTAAACCTGAAGAGCGTGTGACGAGTGAAACTCACAAAGACGCATCACCAAAGCTTTCACTGAGGGAAAGGTCACGGGGTCATGGCCGTGTTAATACTTACTATTCAGAGAAATGAACAAGCTGACGATATGGGTGTGCAAACAAGATGGTTAAATACGATTCAAATAAAGTGTGTGAGCATGTGTGGATGTTTTTGCTAATCTTTGAACCATTTTTGGCATCGCGAACAACTGGTTTTATCAAGTGTGAAAGACCTTACTTGTCCATAAGCGAAGACAGTTGCGTTGTATCCCTCGAAGCAGCCTTCAATGAGCTTGTGAACGCAGGCGCTGTAGATCTGGTGCTGCTGAGCGTCCAAGTCAAACACAAAGTCATACGTAAAGGCCTTGTCTTTACCCAAGAGCACCTGGGGCTCGCCGGGAGTAACCAAGGTGCAGATGTGACATCCCTCAATCTTTTCCTTTGCCATCTGCGGCCGGATCCTGATGAAGAGAACAAAAGACAATTCTAAGTGAAAAAAAATTCAAGTCATGTGAGAACTGCCGTATTTGACAAATCTGAGAATCTACTCTGACACAGAACGGAAATGATCTAATGTTTATAAAGCCAAAAAGCTGATTGGATGGCTAGCCAACTCTCTATCTCTCAGGTTAATAATACAGCATTATAAAATGAAAACTTATTTTCAATAGTGAAAATATAAGAAATATCAGAAAGAAATTGAGGTAGATTCAAAACTATGGCCGTGTGTCCACCAAAGCATTTTTTCACGGAGCTGGCTTATTTTTCCAATTGTTTTCAATGGGAGCGCCGCGTTTTTAAACGCAATGAGCGTAACGAGGCGCTGAGCGTTTTTTTCATGCTGAAGCGCTGAGCGCCCGGCGTTTTTTACAGGTCGCCGAGAGTTGAAGAATGTTCAACTTTGGGTAAAACGCTGTGCTCATCACTGTCACTTTTTACCCAACCGCCCAATCACAGTGGAGGAGGGGCGGGGCAAATATCCCACCGACCAACCGCCACATTCTGCTTGTTCAACGACAACAGATGACAACAACAAGCATAATAAAGGGGCAAAATAATGTAAAACAAGAGCCAGAGAAAATACATTACATGGTATCGACATTTTAATATAGAATCAACACAGAAACAAAATATGTGTGAAATGAGATACTAGTAACACTTTCGCGGATATTCCGTATCATAACAAGCAAAGTGTCTCAACTGGAAAAAAAAATGCTGCGCTGACAAAACGCTCTCAAGCGCCCATAGCTAGGCGTTTTCAGCAGAGCGCCTAGCGTTTTCAGCTGGCTAAAACCGCTTTGGTGGACACACGGCCTATCTTTAACTGTCACTGGCTGTCAATTAAAGGAGCGCCGTTTTTACCCCACAGACCAATTTTGCCACAAATAAAGTTCTATTGAAAGTGAGTGTACTTGTTCACCAATGGCACAACAGTGTCAGCGAAGAGTATGCTTGAGATAAAATGTGAAAAAAATATGAGAAAGTAAATATCAAATTTGAGCAGAATATTTTATATTTGTGCATATAATTTCCAATTAACACATAACATTGTAATACTATACATTTTCGTAAAAATATTAATTGTTTAATTACTTTATGATACATAAAATCCTAGCTCTGAAATTAGCCTTAACAAGGCAAAGGAGTCAAGACCTTGTATTACAAAAATATTAAAAATATGAATTTGAGATGTGGTGGAAATTACGCTGTGGTTTGAATTTTTATCACTTTTAAGGAAAGAAATTGACTACTTTTGTGATTCATGTACACAAAATAATGTGAACACCCATTATTATATGGTTGATAGGCTACATTTAAAAGATAAACACAAATGTTGCAATTATCTTTTATTTACCTTTTTTCTGTCTATATTATCTATGTTGTATAGTGTAGTATAAGTTGTGTTCGTCAGTGTTTAGTACAAGCTGTGGATGAAATGGGTGATTTGTCAGACTTCCAAAAAGGGCAAATCATGGGAGCCCGTTGAGCAGGAGCGTCTGTAGCCTTAACAGCCAAACAGACCTTATTCAGAGCAGCGCCACGACAGGTATAAAAGCGAGGCTGTGAAGGATAGACAGAAAAAAATAGTGGGCGAAAACCGAAACTACTGCAGCAAAGTGACAGCAAACCTCAATATTCACCTTAAAGACTTAAAGGTGCAGTGTGTGATTTTTAGTGGCATCTAGTGGTGAGTTTACGAATTGCAACCAACAAAAGTTACGGTGGCCGACAGGAAAATATGTCATCGTCTGAGACAGCAGAGAGTAGCAGTTCAGCAATGAGGTTTCTTTACAAGGATAAATTAAAACTATGTGTTATTGCGAATATTACTGTTACTTGTTCATCATTGTGTCAGTGTTTTATTCGCTGAACTAAGCTTGCTTCCTTGTACAAAGAGCAACATAGTAACGAAATGCATTTGTCCGTTTAGGGCCACTGTAGAAACATGTCGGCGCATTTCAATGTAAGGGAACCCGCGGTGTGTGTAGATAGAAACTGCTCATTCTAAGGTAATACAAATATAACGGTTCATTAAGTAATGTCTTTATACACCACTGAAAACTTTATACACAGAAACCAGCTCTGTAGCGCTGTGTGTTCGCTGTCGGCTATGGTAGAAACATGACGACACAATATGTCGACCTCCATAGAAGGGGGCGCCCGCGGTTATGGAGATATAAATGTCTCTTTCTAAGGTAATAAAAACATATCGGTTCATTATGCAAAGTCTTTATACACCACTGAAAACATAGTTATGGATCTTATATTGCATTTCTGTCAATAGATCCTCAGAAATATTACACATCGCACCTTTAAAAAAAACGATAACAAGGAACTTCACAAAGCCAACACCCATGAAAGAGCTGCATTTTGAATACGAAGAAGATAAGTGTCATGATCATAAAACCTGGTCAACCTGGTTCATTATCTTCAACCACCTGACTTGAATCTCACTGAACCGCTGAGGGAGTTTAGGAGAGAAGAGTGAGAAGTCGATTCTCTCCTCCAACATCTCTAAAGTAAAGCAGATGTTCTGATAGACAATATTCCACTGGAGGCTATTCAAAAGTAGCATGAATCAATTGTAAGAAGGTTGAAAGCTGTATTGAAAGCAAATGGTGGTAAAACATCTTAATAAAGAAATGTTGCCCGTTTCCCAGGTGTTTACATTATTTTGTCCAACCCCTGTAAATACACTGTTGGACAATGTAAGTGAACAAGTAAAATAATCAAGTGAGCTTGTGAAAATTGTTTTAAGACCACAGGGCAAACAGCGCCCCCAAAAAAACTCCCAATTACAGTAATTCTGAAATGAATGAATGCACCAATGGTAATGAAGAGATGAGGACATAGGCCGCATTATTACCCAGTAAGAACCAACACTTTTCTACTAGGTTGAAAGAACAGGTTAAAGCACTTTTATTAATGGACGGGAACACTTCTCATGTTAACATCAAGGTTAATTGAGTCTCCAGGCTAAAAAAAAATTATAATAACTCATTAAACAATTAATTAAATCAAGTCAATTAGATTTAGCTTGGGGCATTTCAGATTAGCTGATACACATTCATCTCTATTATGGACAGTTCTTTCTAATACATTTGTATTAACTGACACAACAACTAAACTAACAAAACCTGCCCTTTTGATTACTATCAACTTGCCTTTAGATTCTATAATTTAGAACATTTTGGCCAACTTTTTTTGTTACTTTCATTAAAAGGTAAAACTGCAACCAATCAGAAAACTTGCAACCACATAGCAACATGCTAAAAACCATTCACAACCACGGGTGAGTGCTGATGCGCAAACACTACTCATAATTTTGTCTGGATAATGTAAAAATCTACTTTTAAGATGCATTGTAATAATGACCACCAAGTCAGACCCCATCTCTGATACACACAGACTCATAACAACCACAACACAACACACACACACAGGGCTGTTTCACCTAGTTACATAAAAGAGGCCAAGAGAGACATGGGAACACTGAGAACATGTTACGTGTGGACTGACCACTTGCTCGTTGAGATGAATGAGGACTTCCCACAAGCTTAGACTATTATTTTTATACGAAGTCAATTCTTATTACTACAGACCAACCCTAACCCACACCCTAACCTCACCCATAAAAGAAAACCTTCAGCATTTATAGAATTAAAGGTTCACACAGTCATTTTTCTCTTTAAAATGTTTCACACATTAAGAAAAGAAATAGTTTTTAAAAGTACTATTAGTTCTTTAAAAAAATAAATACATGAATACATTCAGGGTTGGCACTATATCGTGTCCCTTGGGGGAGCCTACTTGTTTGTTTGTTTGTTTTTCCAATGGTTCATGCACTTGTGCTATGAAACCCATTTATTTCAAAGACTTCCAAAGATACATAACAGCTACAAGTGTATGCACTATGCAAGCACTATATACCAGATTCACCCTATTATACTTTATCGACACAAATTGATAAGTCAAACAGCAAACAGGCATCCACAAATAGTCTATAAATAGGATGTCTTTGAGGTAACTTGAACAAGGGTTAAATTACTCGTCAGGCTGCAGAAGAATACCATAATTCCTCCGTTCAATTAGGCCTAAGACATTGAGAGTCACGCAGGGCTATAACAACCCAGCCACAACACATAATTGGGAATAACATGCCTTACCTTAACACAGAATGGATTTCAAGGACTTTGCACGCAGATCAATTGCCTCCAACGTTTATATTTTTTCTACGAATCTTTGAGTTAACGTGTACTAAACATGATTGGAATTTGCACCGCAGCGCCACCACACAATGGTGCTCATGACAAGGATAGCATGTAGTTATCTTTATTGAAGTGAATTAGGCTTAAATCGCCGTCATGCATGAATGAATTATATTTTTGCTATTTTACACATAATACTCCACGACGATCACATTACACAAAACTGAAATTGCACGTTAAAATAAAACATCGTCAATATTTTTTGAGAACCCTCAATTTCACAAATCACGTTTTCAGGGGAGCCCATGTCTTATTAAGGGGAGCCGAGCTCCCCCTAGATCCCCCGTAGTTCGCACCCTGAATACATTTATTTAATAATTTGTAAAGCGATTTGGCGAGTAAAGTTTGTGAGTACGCCTTTAAAAGGTGTACTCACAAATTTTACACACCAAATCGCTTTTACTCACATTTTATGTCTGTGTGAATAAAACATGGATTAATTTTACGATCTCTATGATCGTCAAAGTGGTAGTTGTTGTAGCTGTCAATGAAGGAACAGAAAGCTCTCAGATTTCATCATAAAGATCTTCATGTGTGTTACGGTCTGTCTGCAACGACATGAGGGTGAGAAATTAATGACAGAATTTTCATTTTTGGGTGAACTATTACTTTAAGAGTGTATGATTTGATCATTATGGCAGTGATTATTATTTTTCTAGAATGTTATACATTTGGCAACAGTTCTTCTAACCATAATCGATGAAGTGTGTAGCTTTTCATTTCTTAAACAGCCATGTAGAAAGACACATCATGGCCATATTCCAGGATGACAATGTCAAGATCCATCAGGCTCAGATTGTTAAAGAACAATGTTTGTGAGCATGAAGAATAATTTTCACACATGAATTGGCTCCTCTGAGTCCAGAGCTTAAATTCATTGAAAGTCTTTGGGATGTGCTGGAGGAGACTTTACACAGTGCTGGACTCTTGCATTGTTAACACAAGATCTTGACCAAAATTTGATTCTCTTCCTGATGGAAATAACATCACAACTTTGATTTCCATATCCTGAAATCCATAAAACATAAAACAGACCACAAACACGCAGTCAGTAGCAGTTCAGACACGGGCAGCGTATGTTAGTCACATTTGAAGCCTAATTCTGTGAGTTACATTGATCATCAGCATCTACAGCTGTGAGGGATGCTCAAACCCACCGAATGTGGCAGGAAATGAGAGAGAACCATGAATAATCAATTAATGCACAGTCACACACACTCCACAGAACGCAGACTCAATCCTTTCTGCTTCACACACACACACACATCTATCCAAACCTACCCATCCTCCTCTCTCTGGCCTCAGCTGGGCCTCAGCCTCTCTTTTATCCGCTTCCACAGTCACAAGAGAAGCATAATCTATAGCGCATTGATCAGGAGGACAAACACAACACATGAGGCGCTCCCCTGAGAGGATCACACACTAAAAATAACCCCGACGCTGGAGGATTACACATCCGCTTTAAAGCTGTGAACGAACGCGCATCTCTACCTGCCATCAAACACTGAAGCCACTGAAACACTCTAAATACAGTCCTCAAAACTGTTCTCAGATCGGTGTGTGTCCTTATCGGCACATCCTTATCGGCTTCATCCGTTTATCTTAAAGAGCCATGCGATTTATAATTTCCTCTGAGATAAAATGCTGAACGTCTCAGGGAGATTATTAACACTTTGCTAAATAATTATGTTGATATTTCCCATAACAAAGTCATTTAATTCCCACAGGGCTGGAATTTAAATAGGGTTGGGACTAGCTAGTGCTACTGGTGTCATTATCCATTTTTAATTATGCAAAAGGATTAACTCAAATCATAAACAGCATCTTTAGATGAGTCAGAGATGAAATCCTAAAATAAAACTGATATACTCAAACACAACCTCCATTTCAAACAGCGCTGTTTCCCAACGTGTTGAGGTGCAATTCAGAATATGGTTCAAGTATCTCAGTGTCTCTAAATTAGACTCATAAACAAGAAATCATATGTTGGGCCTCACATTTTAATATCCGCAGTGATCCATCATTTCTGTCCGACAGTCACGTCACCCACGCATGCTCCACACACATGACAGCGGGAGACATCTGCCCGCCTGCTGCCTCTGTGTGTGTGTGTGTGTTTGTTTGTGTATGTGTACAAAACAAAAGGAAGTGTGTCATCAGTCTCCTCCGACTGCACTTCCTGGCCTGAAGAGGGAACTTCTTGCCACATCCTTCAGTTAGTGCAGTCACTGTGGTGAAGCCACCATAACCCCAGACAATCATTGTCCCGCTTAAACACTTTCCAAAAAAAAAAAACTGTTAAAAGTAGCTTTCTCACTAAATGTGGCTTCTTAAAGGATTGCTGTGAGCTAATATAGTATACTTTAGCTACTAAACACTGTAGCATACTAGATTACTACAGCACCAGTCACATGCTGTCCATGAACATTAGTGGAATTACAATGGTAGTTAATGTGGTAAGACAGCCCACCGGAATAAGGGACTGTTGGTTATTTATTTAAGGGGCCACCGGAGCAGTTTTGAGATCTGTAGACAAAAAAGACTTGACCCTCCCTTCGCCAGTAATACATTTTTCTACGACCCTCCAAAATGATTGTGAAAAAAGGCATGACCCTCCCCTGGAAAAAGGCATGACATCTTGGCGCTTGGCAAAGATGTTCAGATAGCCATTGTTTTTTTTACAACCACAACGACTAAACTCCTGCTTTCTCATCTTACTAAGGATGTAACGATAGACTAAACCTACAACGATAGACTAAACCTACAATTCGGTTCGTATCATAATTTTTTATTTTAGATTTAAAAAAAATAAAAAAATCATGTTTTCGGTGCTGATGCAGTGGTGACGCGTTCATGTAACAAGGGTGGTGCTCCCGATAAAGTATCTTAAAGCTGCAACAAAGAACCGGCAAAAGTAATGATTATGAATATGTCAATATAGCAAGGAGAGATTTTAATTGTTTAATTGTAATAAACAAGTTTTTTCTGTGTCAGTGTGTCGGCTTCAAGATGTTGACGATGCTGACTCGCGATCTTCACAGTAACGCGCCAGAGAGAAATGCAGATTTCATACGGATTACATAAGCAGAGAGCAGTCTGGTTTTCGTTTTTAAATGTTCTGTTTAAAAGTAGACATCAAGCTTTCTATATATTTCTCAAGTCTGTGAGGCAAGTACATTATACGCTGAGTTTGGGTTCATTTATGAGACGAGAGTCCAGGTCACGCGCCGGCGACTCCGTGTCATGATGATCTATTTTCTACTATATTTACTTCTTTATTAAATCCAGGTTGGTTGATGAAGCATTAATTAAAATTAAGATACAATTAATAAAAAACAAAATTACTTTAAAGAAAGGCTTTGTGCTTTCTGAAGTCGCTTTCAGAGCGGTCATGTCCTCATGTTCCTCATAAATGCGAACACGAAAAATAAAATAAAAAATAATTTCTTTACTTCTTCATCCGGTTATTAGCCTACTTTTTTGCGCAGTGTAGACTAATTCGTAGAATTATTAAAAAATATTTTGCCACCTAAAAGTTAAAGATTTGTTGTGTCACGTCACATGTGTATTTCGCTCATATTAAATATAAAACGCATGTGTAGACTGATATTTTTCTAATGTCTTGACTCCATTAAGGGGGTATGGATATATAAACAGATTCAGTATTAAATGCATTTTCTGATCATTTATATTTCAAGTTTTGACACGTCCATAACACTGGAATTGCTCAATTTTAAAGAATTTATCCTCAACTATTTTTTTTTGGTGTAGGTCTGCGTATTTTATTATGTTAACTTAAAATAATTCCAATAGTAATTTACAAATGTGGTAGCCCTACGTCTAACACATCACACTCCACTGTTATGGTGGCAATTTCAGTAGATTTACTCACTAACATTGTTGTGGAAACACAATAAGAATGGAAACTAAAATATGGTAGTATGGTACAGCGCACAGTCTATCAGCTGCAGTTCTGGCGCCTCAGTCCCAGTGCACTCAGCGTACATTCATATCACATGTTAATGCCGCGGTAGAGTTACATTCACAGGACACGGCACTTATTCACAATCACAAAAGTTCATTATTTGCTCGTGCTTTAAAGCTATGCCGGGTAAACATTTCATTGGCATTCTGTACATGAAGCACTTTTTCTGAGCGTATTGAAGTGCGCGCGCACTGTTAGACAGCACCAAACTGGATTTTTGTTTGGTCAGACCCATCTGATAGGGGGACTGAGCCCGAGAGAGCTACATAAAGCGACATAGAAAAAATATTCACCAAACAAGCCACTTTGAAATGTTGCTGTTTTCATGAATACAAAAGGGTGACCCTCCCCCTAGAATAAAAAAAGTTCAATGACCCTCCCCTCAACAAAGAATAAAAAGACATGACCCTCCCCTATTTTCCTCCGGTGGCCCTTTCCATAAATACCGAACGGTCCCTAAATATTTAATATTTTATTACTTATTAAAAAAAACATTTCAAAAGTATTGCCACAACACTTAAAACTGTATACACGTCTAGTGCAATAAAATTGCCAACCAGCCTTGCCTATGCAAAGTTCAACTCCTGTCATAGGTATACAAAGCCGGATAACCCTGAAATAACATCAGGAAGGGATGCAAAAGTACCAAAAAACACACTTATAAATTTGATAATTTGATGAGAACAATAATATTGTTCAATATAATAAAAATTGATTTAAACATATTTGTCACAGTCACATTCAGTTCGTTTTAGGTTCTTGGACTTTGGTTTTGTTTACATTTATTAGATGTGTTCCTTGTTCTAGTTTCCCGCCACTCATCAGTCACCATGGACACGAACACCAATCATCACAGCTGTTGTCTTTTAGTTAATCACCATGCGTAATTCGTCCCTCCTTGTGCCTCTTCAGTTGTCCTGTATTGTTCATGTTACATGTTTACACACTGTCTCACATGTTGGCTGTCTATTTTAATCTATTCAAATAAACCCTGTGCTATATACTCATCATCTTCGTCTTCCGTGTATTTGAGCATTACAATTTTAAAATGAAATCTATTCCTGTGAATTTCCAGCATCTTCACTCCGGTCTTTAGTAAGGCTGCACGATACTGGAAAAAAATTTACTTGCGGTATTTCGTTTTTCTGCAATATATTGCGATATGAAAACTGTTTCACCAGATGATTGAATAGCGCTAAGAATTAATCATTCTAGAATGACTGGGGTGATTTTGTAATGGAGTTAATATGCATATAAAATAATTACAAGCATAAATAAAAACCACAGGACAAAGATACAAATGAAATAAACAGTGCTTTGTTTTTCGGGCAAGTCTAACAGTATTCAGGTACAGAAATTGAATAATCAAATGTAAAATAACACTGCATATTCTTCACTGTATAAATTAAATACAATTAGTCTGTGTTAAAGCTACAAAAGTGATTTTCTCTTTTTACTTTGTTGTCGGGGAAGAACTGTGGCTCTTTTTTACTACATCATAAATGACTCGTGCAGACGAAACGCAATAAATGCTGTCATATTATCTTGCGTTCGATTCCTGATGTTTGGGAATTCAGTCTGAGACACTTATGTGAGGGAATTACTCCAAAACATTTTGATGACAGACTTTGGCTGAGGCGTTTCAGAATGATCAAACGTACATTTGATTTGACACACTGTGCAATGAAAGTCCATTTATCCAATCGCATATCCACGCGAGTTCTTCGTTGCGCATCGAGGGATTCATTCGGAAAACGTGTTTCCATTGTAGTTCATGCACGTCTTATCGGATCAAATGTATTGACCTCAATTGAGCAAGAAATATGTATGCACATTTTTATGATTTATGCACATCTTTCCATCGCTTTTTTATGCGCATAAAAATAGGTGGATGGAAATATAGCTAGTGAGAACTTTGACACAAATACAACTTTCATATTTATCTCATAAAATACTCTAAAATATCTTGCCCCATAGAATGTAGTTGTTTTACATTATAGTAAAGATGATTTTTGTTGGTTTTACAAACTTCAGTATGAGTTAAAATTATAGGTAATCGACCGCACATCACAAATGCTGTCCATAACGAAGTACACAGTTGTGTACAAACGAAAATATTTTAAAGAATGTTGGTAATCCAACAGTTTTGGTGACCATTGACTTCCATTGAATTGAAACCGAAATCACATAGAAAACAGTTGAAACTTTCCACAAAATATCTTCTTTGGTCTTCAGAATAAAGAAAGCCATACAGGTTTGGAACGAGTAAATGATCACAGAATTTTTATTTCAGGGTGAAAGCTTCCATATCACTTTAAGGCAGATACATTTCATTGCAAAGACAAAAGCATTTTTTGTGTGCATATTTGGATGCCCACCAACATTCCTGGGCTTTGTTTTCAGGAAATTGAAGTGGGCAAGGGTACGATCAACCAGCCACATGCGTGATGAAAACAGGATCTGAAAGACAGAAAAATGCATGGTTGGCCGTCCAATCACATGACGATTCATTGAGAGGACAAAGAGTGCCACATGAGCTTCTCTTCTCCTGTCAGATATTACCCAGGCAAATATCTCCTTGACGACAAAGATCGTTTAATCGTGACTTGATCAGTCAACTTTGTCAATTTTGTGTCCGATATCTCCTACTGTAACTCAAAGCCACCCACACAAATGGGCAGTTGATTAGAGTCAGCATTTATGGATGGAGAATCTCATCTGGGCCTCGGTCCAAAGGGCCCGCTCTACCCCGAGCCAAGAGCCATTCCACTGGCAATAAACCCTTCGTTACAAGTCTTTCAAGTTTATGTGGCACTAAAATGCCTTAAGTTCATAACAGTTATGAAGTAAGTAAAGCGGAAGTTTGTATGTAAAAAAGCACAAAGATCTGCGTTTGTTTTGACATCATCACCTCCCCCTCCAAACCCAAAGTCAACTCTTCCTCACGCTCTCGCTCTCTCCATCCAGCGCCTGGAAAAACAGATCAGTGGGTCATACGGGAGGGGCGGCAGTGCAGGAAACAGACCTCCATTTCCTCTCATGACAGATCTCATACGTGATTCCCTGAACCCGATCACGCCAGCTGATGCAAGGTTCTCCCCCGTACAAACCATAATGTGAAAGATGTGAATGACCGCTCGTTCACTACATCGCTTTTTTGCTCTCCAACAGTGATGTTTTGTATTCGTCTCACTCACTGGTTGGACGCACAAAGGAGCACTTCTTTAAAAGCAGTCTCTCAAGACGACAAAAGACATGTATGTGTGTGCCAAGGCTAGTACTCTTGGGCACTTGTATTGTGCTGACAAAGCATTCAGTATTTACTTATTGCAAAAGCCATGACAACACATAAAAAAAAATGGAAAATTACACACAGACACAGTACTTTTATTTATTTGTTTTAATTAAAGTGCCCCTTTATGCTTTTTCAAATGTTACCTTTCATGCAGTGTGTAATACAGCTGTTTTATAGATTTCTGTCCCTCCATTGACTGCTACGCAACTGACAATTTGACGCTTTAAAGTTTAAACTTCATAAAGAGATCGTAAAATCTTTCCATTCTTTCAGATGGATTAATTTAAAGGGATAGTTCACCCAAAAATGAAAATTCAGTCAGTATTTACTCTCCCTCATGTTGTTCAACCCCGTAAGACCTTCGTTCATCTTCGGGACACGAATTAAGATATTTTTGATGAAATCTGAGAGCTGGATCACTCCTCCATAGGCTTCTTAAGGGATTGACACTTGTTCCCCGAAAAATTATTAAAGACATCGTTAAAATAGTCCAAGTGACTACAGTGGCGCAATCTTAAGTTTATCAAGCGACGAGAATACTTTTTGTGCGCAAAAACAAACAAAAATAACGACTTTATTTCAACTATTCATGTCCTTCTCTGTGGGACTATTTTAACGATGTCTTTAATAACTTTTCGGGGAACAAGTGTCAATCCCTTAAGAAGCCTATGGAGGAGTGATCCAGCTCTCAGATTTAATCACAAATATCTTAATTCGTGTCCCGAAGATGAACTATCCCTTTAACATCATAAAACTATTCCATATGAATTGAGTGGTGTAGTCCCAAATTTCTGAAGAAAAATTCTGCCGCGTAACACGAGAATTAACCTCATTGGTTCTCACACGCCAAGCGAACATGCTTGAGCTTCTGTTTGCCACAACTGATGTGTGTTGACGAATGTTTATATGTGAATAAAATCCTAAATTGAATCGGTTCATCATATAAAACGATTGTGTCTCTTCAGAAAATTTGGACTAAATCATATGGATTAGTTTTACGATCTTTTTATGAATTTTTTGAAGAGTCAAAGTGGTGTTTGTGTAGCTGTCAAATCTCTCAGCTTTCATCAAAAAGCCTTCATTTGTGTCCCGAAGATGAACGAAAGTCTTACGGGTTTGAGGGTAAGGGTGAGTAATTAATAACACCCATAAAATGTAAGTTTTATATAAATAAATAGTAACATGCATAGATACATAATTTAATTATATAAAAAACAACTAATATATGATATATCTTTGCTTTAGGTTCCTTTAAGATACATTTACCTTCTACAAAGATCCCAGCCCTATATAGCATCTGCAGAAGTGTATCTCACACACACTAAACACACGGTAACCACAGCATGACACAAAGGGTGATGACACCAGTACAAACCCTGTAGGTTGGCACCTTTTAATGTCAAATTCATCATTCAGCAGTTCCAATTCTCCTAAAAACAAATGCTTTAGTCTTTTGATTGTGGCGTTGACTGAGCTCCAGTTGTGTCCAGACGCCGTCCGGCTGATAAAACTCCATTGCGGGCTCTAGTGGAAAAAAACACTAGTGGACCAATCAAACCAATAATAGGTTTTATCTCCTTTTCAGCACCTGTGTGAGGAGAATAGGATATGGACAACACTGCACACACACCTCACTATCTTCAACATGTAAGTGTGAAAAGCCCAAGCGACATATCCAGGATTTCCCTCAGCTGCCGCCAGGGCCAGATTTGATCCCGGTCAAACTTTTCATATCCAAAACACCCCAGATCAGGATCATATCCATATATCCTACAGGTTACCTGGTTTCCCACATTTGGAATATGTCTATATGTCATGATTACAGCAAGAACAGGAAAAGATCGACTCAGGAAAGGCTTGCGCCGAACTCCCATCCGGGGCAGAACTGTCTCTCCTCACTTTCTCACCCGGTATCTCTCTGAACCATCAGTCTATTTGCCTGAGGACTGGAACAATTTGCATACAACCCTCAGAAGCACAGACATGTACAGAAAGCTCATTTCCCATGCAGTTTTCTTTCAGCTCACTCATTTAAATAATATCCATCGTGGATTTAAGGCCCGTGCACACTAAGAACAGATAACAATAAAGATGACGATAACTATATTAGCGTCCACACCAATGCAAGCCATCGTTCGGTTTACACCATCCATCCAAAGTTGTAAAATTTAACTTGTGCAAAATTGGAATATTGCATAAAAAACATTTTGCGAATAAAACAGCGTTTCCATCGCATCGGTTCAAGATAAAAGAAATAGTCACTTCCTGGGAATTTGGCGCAAAAGATCTGTAATGAAAATTGAAAAAATTTGAGTTTTCTCCATCAGAAATTACTTTTTCCAAAGTTTATTCACATTTTTATAATTTATGTTTATCTTGGTGTTTCCATTCAATGTTATTTTTATGCGATATCCCAAAATGCACATAAAAATAGGTGGATGGAAACAGCTATTGTGACAGGTTCACAAAGCATCCGCACTAAAATGTTTTGCTCAAACTAGGTATGCACTGATATGTTGTGGTCAACAACAGATAAATAACTGATATTACAATTCTATACTAATTTGGCCAAATAAATTCAAATAAAACAAAACTAAAGATTAAATGCATTTTGAGATTTGCTAAAGATTACATTTCAGAGTGTTATTAAACAAGTATTTTTTCTATTGTTAGTATTATTAGTCATCGTCAGGCCCACATGGAATACGCGCCCGCAGACTTCCGCAGAAACCTCCGCAGACTTCGAGATGGTTCTCACTGCGGAACATGAAATCCACGGGGAGTGGGCGGATCCAGATCCAACTCCTCCCACCTTACATACACCTAAACTTAGCCAACTCCGCCCCCTGATCCCTAAACACACCCCTAATCCCTAAACCCAACCCTAATCCTACCCATCTCCACCCCTTGGATCTTGATCCGACTCCTCCCCGTGGATCTCATGTACTGCATAGAGGTGCTACTGCAGATTTCCGCAGATTGTAGTAGTGCCCGACCATCATTTACAAGTACAACTTGCGCGTGTGCGATTGTGAGGGGTAATAGCTGATTGAGGTTTCATTTTTTTTTAGGAGAAAGTGAATGTTTAAAATAAAACTGAACGCGGAGGAATTAAGGAAACGTCACTTGTCTAAAAAAAAAAAAAAAAATCACAGCACAGGACAGAGCAAAATAATTTGCGAAAGTTTATGAGAATGGGGGAGTTATGTTTTGTAAAGACTGTCAACACTATGTTGATTACCTGAGGTGACAGACGGCACTGGAGCATCTCAAATCCGCTCGCCATAAGAACAGAAAGGGAAAATGAGCGCCGTAGGTTTGTGTACAATACATACTCAAGTACGCGCTCATCTCCAGCATTTCATCGTCAGATACACTCAGAAACCCGTCAAAATAAAAGTTCTATTTGCATTTGTATTGTGAACCTCAAATAAAAGTTAAGTTAATATTTTGTAATGTTTTCATTTTTACTACTCTAAGATCTTTTTAACAAATTTAAAATAATTCCACAGATTTTTCCAAAAATGCAACAACAAAAAAATGCTAAAAAAAGTCATATATATATATATATATATATATATTGCTATAAACGATAATATATTTTATTTGTATATATATATTATAAAAATGCCATAAAAAATTATGCCAAAAATTCAGCACAGAAATCACAAAAAAAAGTCTGCAGATTGCGTGTGGCCCTGGTCATCGTTAGGGGATAGGAATAATTGTATCCATCCTAATTCATCCTTATTACTTCAGTGTTATTTATATACTGTTATAGTGTTTATTAATATTTGTTATGTGCTTTCAGAATTTAAATTTTTTTAGTTATTAGTTTTATAACTATTTAGCTTTATTTTGTAGTAATTTTAGTTCTTCAACTTCAAAACTCACTGAAACACAGTTAAGATTACATGTTTCATCCACATTTTATATTTTATTTTATTTATATATTATTTATTTATTTTAATTGTTTTAATAGTTTTAGTAATAGTAAACATAATGTGGCATTTAAATGTGGATGATCATGTGTTAATGTGTTTATCTGATACAGGCCATTTTTGCAGCTTTTGGGACTCAGGAAGTTTTGAGTGCTGAAAGCTACATAGTAGATCGAGCTCTTTTCAAGGAAAATTAGATCAAGGAAAATTAGATTTCTTATAACATGCCCCTTTAAGCATATTTAACAGATGAATACAAGCTGTAGTACGAACTCACACACACACACACACTGCTGTGTGAGGTTTAATGAACTGACCACAAACACACAAACTTGGCTGCCAGGCCAAGGACAACAATCAGAATCCGCTTACAGTGTGTGAGCCATCTGCCTGAACCTATCTGTCACACACACACACACACACACACACGGAGCTGATCAATCCTGCGACTACAGGCCAGACGCCCAAACGCAACAGTTTAAGGACACTAATTCTTGGCTCCATCACAAAAATGACTTCACAGAGCAGTACTTCCTTCTGAAGACTCTCTCGCTGCTCAAACAGACACAGTGCAGGCCGGATTCGAACCGACATCTCCAACACGAGCACCTCTGTTGTGCAGCACTGTTCACCAAATAAAAGGAATTGTTACAATTTAATTTGAATACATTAAAAGATTAATTCAATTGTTAAGTAATTAATTCGATTTGATTTAATTACATATTTATGCATTCTTTTGATTACCACCATTTTGACAATAAATTGCATTAAATCATAAAACATAGAATCTCTAAGAAATTCAAACAGAAAACAACATTTAAAAAAAAATTCATAAGGCCCTATTAATGTTACAATTTTAATCAATTGTTTTTTAATTCAATTCGATTTTGATTACTAAAAATAGAGGAATTTGAAGAAACAATAATACAGATTAAAAATATAATAGATCAGGAAACTAGGTGAGGTAAAATAAACCCTGCATGTGAGATGATGTTCTCTTGATTTGCGCATGCATGAAAGTGCAATAAAGCTGATGAGCAAAAAAAAATTATCAGATTATCAGCTTGACCATAATCGTGCAACCCTACGTTATCCTACAGCCTTGACTAACATGAGGTTTCAGTCTCATCTGGAGAACATCAGATGAGTATGACCCCTGTTGACCCCCAGGACCTGAAAGAGACATGGGTTTTGTGCATCCTCAACCACAAATCACCTCAGAGCTAGTTACAAGCCCTAGTGTCACAGGAAGCACATTTCATATGTGTGTTTATGGGTACGTGTGTGTGTGTGTGTGTGTGTGTGTATGCTTTCATCGCCCTGTGGGCCCCTTTTTAAAGGTATAGAGTCTCTCCAGATGTCAGATCTTCTTCCCACAGTCCACTTTTCCCACCGCTTCCACCAACCATCTCCTCTCTTTTTTTTTTCAGCCCCTCGATCTCTAATGTCCTCTAAGCTGCGTCACTGTCCTCTACTCCATCTCTGCCTCTTTCCTAAACTCAATCCTCCAAAATCTCCCTCTTTCAAAATCTTTCCTCTCTCTCCCGAGTCTCAAGATACAGTAAGATGACGCAAATGTGTTCTAGAGATTAGGATTAACTTGTCCTGTCATGCACATGCGCATAAACACACAAAATACACACAGACACACACCTGGCAAAGAGTGTAAACAGCTGCTGCCAAAAGCCTGTGTCCCTTGATTATATCTGCACAAAACACATCTACAGGGTTTCATCTAGCTTGAAGTGAAATATGGTAGTTCTTGGCATTGCAATGAAGAAGAAGAATTCATGAAAATGTAAACAGTAAAACTCGTCAGCCTGTGTGTGTGTGTATGCGAGAAAGAGATAAAAAGAATGACTAAGTGTGTTTGTGGTTTTCTTGGACCTCTCAAGGAAGAGGAGGATGTCTGGAGCTTCACCTCAAACACACACCAGCGCCTCCTTCATGCCCCTTAGAAAAGAGGTTATCAAACTGCTGGATTTCACCGAACGGAAATCTCGGCCCAGCTCCTGTTCACTCGTCCTCCCCTACTGTGTTGATCTGTCGTCTTAAACCACGAGAGAGAGACTCGGATCCATATACCTCAGGAAAATGTGTTACATAATCATGTCACGGTCATATTCCCGTGTTTTTATGAGCAAGATGAGGAGCATGTGAGTGCGGCAAGAGAAGTAAACGAAAAAATAGGGATGCACTGATATGAAAAATTTGGCCGATACCATTAAAGGTACAATATGTAGGAAAATATCAGTTGCAGTATAATATCCAAAAACCACTAGGCCAATGTTATATATTTTGTTAAGTTGATTACTTACAATATCCCAAATGTTTCAAACAATTTGTAAATCGTGAGAAAATTGCGATTTTAACCATGGAAACGGGGCGTGTGAGCCGGGGTGAGGAGTCGCCAGTCAATGGCGTCAAATCCGCGTTACCCTCGATTCCGCCAGGTTTGACCTCGTACTGCCATAGTAACCATGGCGACAGACGTTGACAACTGGCCCGTTATGCCTAGCAGGACGCTCACGCTGTTGTTGTTTTGTTCAAAAATTTTGGACCATGGCAAGCAGACTTTGAGACAAAAAGAGGACTAAAACGAAGATCAACATCATTCGAGATCCCGAGAGCTCCACGTCTGCGACTAACTTCGACTTGACAGAGACGCGAGTGTTGCATGTACTTTTAGACAGGTGAGCAAATGTACAGAAAACAAATGTTATCAATGTTAATCAATGTTATTTAGTTCAACATGATGAAATGTTAGAATATGATCTGTATGTTAATCTAATGTTGAAAAAAAATGAAAAAGGGTTTAAAATGAGATTAAATCAACGACTAGTGTCTGTAGGGTTTTCCCTCTGTACTCTGTCGTTTGTTTGCTCTCTGTCGTTTGTTTGTCGTTTGTTTGCTCTCTGTCGTTTGTTTGTTTGGAGCACTGATTCGCTAAGCTGAACAGCAAATCAGAGTGATGTCTCACACCATTGAGCTCCACGATTCAATTCAAAATGCACAATCGACTATACGGCATCCGACTAAAGGGTGTGTTGGAACACACTGAAATAAATTAAGCCGACTGATGCTCAAAAACGGCTCTACATTGTCTAACGGCTTGGTGTGTCCCGGGCTTGAGGCTTGTCAGTAAATGGCCACTGTTATGAATGTACATCATTTGCATAGGAAACTGTATCAACACCCACTCATATCGCATGCAAGTGTTTTGAAAACATTATCCATATAAAACTGTAATTTACAAACAAAGCATTATGAAATAATTTACTTACGGTTTGTAATGCAGTTGCTGTCAGATCCAATACATCTTATAACAAGATTCTTTGCAATCTCATTACACTGCTTCATTTACAAAACAAAGTGCTCAGAACAAGCATATAATCCTCTGAAGCAATCCAGAAAACCATTAAAATAAACCATCCACTTGTTTCCGACAATGGGATCCATCTGAAGTCTGTACAGAGAGTCAAAAGAGCCGTTTAAACTGAACGCGTCAAAGCGAACGTTCTTTAACTTCCATTTGTCCAGTTGTTGACAGACGAGGCGTATTTCAGAAACCGAACGAGCATCTGTATACTGTATCCAGTGTAGACAGCATCAGTCATTATAAAAGGGGCTTTTTGCACCGGGTAGTACTAGGAACATTTTCCTGGTTGCATTCACACCACCAATAGAAACTCTGAAGTGACGCAAGTCGCGCTTGTTGTTGTGACTTTTGACAGCGCTGAGAACACCCGAGGCTGATCTCACAGTGCTCGCATTCTCTGTGTTCATTAGTTTACGATCGGTCTAACTGTCCTGTCTAATACAGTATTAGATAGAACTGTTGAACATAGAAAGTAGACAGTATAGGAAAAGGTTTTAGCGTTTGTCGTGTTGTTGATGTCCAATGTCGCTAGCTGGACATAAACACATAATCATGTTTGTCTTGGTCCCCTCAAAGTTGCATTGGATTTCTCCTTAGCGTAAAGGTTGATAGATCCATCTATCACTGTTTTCCATGTTCATAGAGTAAGTTTGTGGAGTAAATATATAGGCTATAATCGGTGTTTACACAGCTTTTCTTAAAAATGGTGAGTGCTGGTGTTTGTTGTGCATTCGGCCAATCAGCGTATACTAACGTCACTGGCAGTTCCTATAGTGCTGTTTAAGACCCTACTATGCAACAGGAGCTAAATTAGCTCCCCAAAAAGGAGTTCCTAGAACTAAAATCATTCCCCGTTCCTGCGGTGTGAACACACCAAAATCCGGGGATTTGCGTCAATAGTTCTAGGAACTATGAAAAGGTTCCTCTGGTTCAAAAGCCCCTAATGGGCTTTATTTGCTTTTTAATGCAACGCTCGCATCCAGAGTAGGCAAATATCAGCCGTCAAGCGACTGAACACCAGTGGGACCGTGATGATGCATAACTAATCACTGTGTCTTGCTCTGGAGGCAGTCATATGCAAATGTATTGGCCCGTGAAACATCACAGATCAAGCATTATCAAAACAAGTTGTTTTTTGGAGCTTAATTAAATAAATGCTTTGTTTATAAAGAGGAGGACGTTTTAAGCTATGAAACGGGTAGGATGTTTTGACCTCTTATATGTCAAAAGATTGTAATATCATGACAACCAACCAACACACTAACTTTTTGGCAGCTTAAGCAAGGGTGTTGTGTTATGGTTATACTTCTAAAACAGTGTAATAGTTGCACATTTATTTGCAGTGCTGTCTGCTTTACTGCCAAGTTTCCATTATAAGAAAATTCAATGCAAATACATCTCCCTTTTACGTAAACTCAATGAGATTAGTTTCTGCGGTAATCGACAACAAGCTACAAACAGTTCATAGACGTAAAGCTGAAAAACGAGAAATAAAATGTATTATCCTTCTGTATTTTAGAGGTTCTGTTTTGAGATATATAAATTTAGAAGCTTTTCAAGATCAAAGAGATTCAATTGTGGCAAGCCTCTATTGTTTCACTGACATATATTGATGTATCGCAGGGCAACGGCTTGTAAATACTGTTCTAATTTTTCTCCTAGTGGGCTGTAAAAAGCTCTCGTTTATCTCAGACAGTAATGAATAGAAAGCGGACGTCTATTCCGTCACCACACTTCCGGTCTTCTGCGTTTAGAGTCACCAAGGTGGCTGTGTTTTGACTGCCACTGGTGCCTGCTCAGAGAACAATGCAAGCATGTGATTGTAAAACATGTGGCCCCAGAAAGCCGAGGGTCATGTGTGAAGCTGATACAGCGGCACTGAAGTGACACTGCATTGACAGAAGTCTTTGAAGTCAGAGAATGAGGAAAACTGTTGTTCAGTTCACTAAGGGCGGGAGACTGAATACGACCGTCCATTCAGTGTGCGAGTAACCAGATATTCAGAGCTTCGAATGCTGAAAATAACGAACTGACAAAGGCCACAACAATGACTTTGAAAGGTTTCACTGTGAGATTCCATGAGATATAGAGGAAAGAAGGGCTGATGCTGCTGTGCTAGTGTCAATTTAACTTTTTGCAGTTGAAACAGTCATTAAAGGACAATTCCGGGCAAAAATTAACCTGGGGTAAATAACACATGGGTACCGAGTCGGCCGTTCTCTGGGATGTGTTTTCATGATAATCAAATGTACCCAGTTTTAACTTTAGTTTTAGTTTAACCACAGATTAGCTTATAATGCTATTGTATAGGGCATAGAATAAGTAAAAATAAAAATCGCTAGTTAATACCAATAACAAGGCTCAAAAAAGACCATAATTAGGGTCTCTACCTGAGCTCAGAATGACCAATAAATATTATTTATTTTGATATCAAATAAACCGAAGCAGAACCAAATAAACGTTTACCGGCACAAACGATTGAGGGTATTTCGGGTGAATTTGGAGCAGGTCGGGGGACTGGTGATGTCAGTCTACAATTCAGTCTAATGTTTTAAAAACCGAAGCAGAACAAACAAAACTTTTACCGGCACAAACGATTGAGGGTATTTCGGGTGAATTTGGAGCAGGTCGGGGGACTGGTGATGTCAGTCTACAATTCGGTCTAATGTTTTAAAAACCGAAGCAGAACAAACAAAACTTTTACCGGCACAAACAAACGGGACTACTTTGTGTGAATGAGGAGCAGGTCGGGGGTGACGTCATCACCTGTAATTAAATGTCTAATATCCTAAAAACCGAAGCAGCACAAACAAAACTTTAACCACCACAAACGAACAAGACTTATTTTATTTGGACCATGTGGGAGGCTGGGTGACCTCAGAATGACCAATAAATATTCTTTTAATATCTAAAAAACCGAAGCAGAACACAAACAAAAAAATTTACAGCTAAAACGAAGTAAAAACAATTGAGCCTTTTTTGCCGACGTTTTGCATTGGGTGGGGGCGGGGCCAACTTCACGCAGTGTTTGACAAGAGCGGAATGATGCATTTTCAATTTGCACATTGAATTTTTCTACATTCACTGCGGGACGTTTAATGAAAATTCAAATCGCAAGTGTCTTAACTGTGAGTGTAAATGCAATTAAGAAAAATAACATTTAAATGATCATATTGCTACAGTTTTTGCTTGAACATGGTAAACAGATCTTATAATTTCTTTAATGCATTTTCATTTTAATTTTGCAACTTATAAAGCGTTCTAATATGCATTCAATTAACATATTAAAACTAGTGTATGAAATGGCAAATGTAAATTATATAATTGAATTATTTTCATTTTGCAACAAACGTTGCACAAATGTAATGGAAAATGTAAATTTAAATACAGAAACACATTATCATTTTGCATATTACATACCCAATACATCAAAGTCTAAATAGCCAGGCAAGGTTTTAAAAATGATTCACTAAATGGTCATTGAGTCCTTTGACCATCAGTGTTTCCCTTTGTGAGCCGGTCATTTCCCCATGTGTGCATCCCATTATTGATCACATTGATTTTTACAGAATAATACATTACTCTCGAAACTCTTTTGAAAAACACAGTGAAAGAGCGCATGGAGATCTAGGTCATGGACAAACATGTACAAAACTAGCCTTTATTCATGATACTAAACCACAAGAACTCTAAAAACCAAAGCACTCAGGCCCAGGCAGACGTTTTTCTATGTCATGTTGACCTACTTATGGCCAACCTAAACTTGAACAAGAATTCAGTTTCCAAATAATCCAAAGCAATCATTTTCTGCAATGTGTCTATTTCTACTTTGTCATCGAAGCTTCCACTTTTGCATGGAGACTCTACAGCTCCGCAGCTGAATAATAGCCTAGCGTGCTAACATCTGCTACCACAGACGCCATATGAAGCTCCTGAGGAGCGGAAGAACGGCCACTAGCAGACCATCTTATAGTGAATCGGGAGTTTCTGGCTTGGTTTGAGTCCCTGCGTGATTTTGGCAGACTCTGGGAATTTCGACTGTGTAAAACTTTTCCTGAAGATGCACTGAGAGAAAGTGAAAAGACAGACCGCAGCAGGTATATTGGCCCACCTCATTTATTAAACGAGGGGCAGCTGGGAAAAGCAGGAGAGGAAACAAGCAAGTGAGGATTGCCAAGGTTCAGGTCTTCCAAGAACAGACATTAGCCAGGATATTCAAAAGCCCAGAACCAAACAACAACAGCAGACAATCTTATCTACAGCAGGGCTTTATTGTGCTGCAACCCATTCCAGCTCCTCAGCATATTAACATGGAGTCTCTGGCCAGCCTGAGAAAGTAATTGAAAAGCTTGAGGTATAGTACCTGCATGCTCTCTCTCTCTCTCTCTCTCTCTCTCTCTCAAGTCACTTTGTAAGATTGCATTGCTTAATCTCCATAACTCAACAAATGCCACTGCCACTCCCCTGCGCTCACAAAACCAAATGCATACGCATGCAAATCCAACACTTAAAAATTCACGCATGCAAACACACACAAGATGACCAAACCACAATTCGGACACTTACAATCTATAATATTCCATATAAACTTACATACACAAAGTTATACTACTTGAAAGTGAATAGAGGCTTAAGTACAGTCTCGATGTTTTCATTATTCAAAATGATCGTGTCGCTTTAGAAAACGTACAAACGAGCCGTATGGAATAATTTGATGTCCTTTTTGGAGCTTGAAAGTATTGGGCCCTACTGACATTTACTGGACGGAAAAAATGATTTTGTGTGTTTCACAGAAGCAAGCAAGAAATTTCAGAACGACGAGTGGGTGGGTATATAAAAACTTTTTTTTGTATCCGTTTAAAACGTCATCTAGGTAGGTGGCTCGCTAGGTTTTGTAACATAGCAAGAGCACTTAATTAGCACAGACTCATTTCCACCCACTGAATAACAGTCTGACGAATGAAACCGTCTTTCTGAACCGTCGACAACAGGCCCAATTAATGGTTCACACAGACCTTGAGCTCCGATTCCAAAACTCCCGTTCTCAGGCCTACAACTCCCAGAGGACCGTTCAGAGATCTGTGAGATCTGCAGGATGGGATTACACCCATTACAGAGATCTGAAGAGGGCTTTGCGCACAAAATAATCGTGTGCCGGCCAGTCGGGGAGGCTGAGGGCAAGAGCAACAAAAAGCAGAATAATGAACGAGAGAAAGAAAGCACAGACATCAGGGAAAATCATGATAACTGTGTGTGTATCCCAGCTGCGGAAGTGAGGTGAACAATTACTGAGCGTCTGCAACCGGACAGCCGTCCGATTAAAGACGGGATACAGTAATGCCACAGTATTTCACTTAAAAAGAGATTCTGGGCCAAGCCGCACTTCCCCATCAAAACTATCACATTACACCAGGGGTCTCCAACCTTTTTTCATTTGAGAGCTACTTTTTAAAAAATATAGTGGCCGAGAGCTACTCATGTAGGCTAATACAATACTTAAATCTCTTAAATAATGTCTCATAACTCTCATATTAACAACTATCTAAACTGTTTTAGACCTAAAAGAGTTTTTTTAGGCCTATATATGTCACCCTTAAATGTCAGAGAAAAGAACAGAATCAGAGATTTTTTTTTTTAAAGAAAATTGTACTTTGCATATTATACTATAAAAACACATAATTATAGTTGATTTTATAGTGTATCTTAACTAGAGATGAAATGGCCTGAAAATTTCATTTCATGATTATAGTGACCAAAATGATCACGGTTATCACAGGATCCTGTTCAAAAAGTACTAATACTACACAATAAAATCAGCTCACCAAGGTTTATGTCGAAAACCAGCAAATAACAAATATAATTAGAATTCATTTGCACTTTTTGTTTACATAAACAAAATAACAACATTAAAAATAATGGTCAGATTTTAAAGGAGTGTCTTGCGACATGTTATCTACTAACATGTAGCCTACAAGTACAAATAAAGTTTTGACAAAAAAAGATTTATAAAAAGCTCGCATATTTCAGCCTTTAAATCATTTTTATAAAAAGAATGAGTCAAAAAAGATAAATTACTGACGTTCACAATGCACATTAGCTTATCTTTCATTATTAATAGTAAAATTCGGTCCGATTTTCCCGTGGCGTCTGTCATTGCTATGCAACCATGCACTGCGCTCTCCACAATGACAAAGAAGTTTTAGTAGCTAATGGATTTTTCATCTTGCTGCGCATGGAAAAAATGAGTGCGTCGCTTCAATTATGAGCTTCCTACATTTGAAATAACGAACTTGAGCGCGCAGAAGATGCGATATGTGAGCTACCTCCAATCAGGCCACGAGCTACTGGTAGCTCGCGAGCGACGTGTTGGAGACCCCTGCATTACACACTCACTTTCTCTTACAATGAGGGTCAAAAATGCAACAAAACAAAATGAAAACATTAACACAAAACACACATTTGCATCAAATAAAAAAACAGAAAAATCCCAAAACAAAGTTAAACAGCATACTACTCTTATTTTTTTCTGCAGTATGCAAATCTTCATTACAGAGATGCACGATATTTCGGTATCAGCTGATATGTGATCAGTTTTAATGTTATTGTTATCGGTCCAATACGAAAATTTGTCTGATATATTAAAGCTGATAAATAATGGATTATTTCATTAGCTAAGACACATCAGATGTGTACTGTTCAACGAAATGCTTTTAAATTGCTTGAAATACGATTGGAATCACTTAAAAAACGAAAATGCAGTCAAGTGCATTTTCATTTCGGTGCATCCCTACTAACACTCAGATGAACTGTTACATTTGCCAAATACTGCATCCCACAATGCAATGGGATAGACTTGACCTTCCAGTTCAAGTGTGATGAATGAACTGGAAGTAATAGCCTAACAACTCTGTCTTTCTTGACATATTATTTGATCACATTGCCAAAAAAGAATAATTTTACACATGACTTTAGTGAAATACGTGCTCTAGATGGCATTTGCTAAATTAAACATGCAATATAATGATGCCATGGGGTAACAAGATTTCATTTCAAACTCAGACACACATTCACACGTTTTAAAGGAGTGATTCTGCCACATCGGTGGATTTCCAGAGGCTTGATTCAGTCTCCTCACTCAACACCCATTTCAACGTCAGATGGCACACTGATCGCAGCTGGGAGTGACATGGAGTGTGCGCTTATTGAATGAGAGCTTATTGTATGATAAAAAGAAGTCTTCGGTGAAGCAGCAGACAGATTCTATACATGTGAAAATGCTCTTTATAAAAGATCACTTCTAAATAATTGTATTCATCAGTTTATTACCTTTAAACAAAAATGATGACTGACTCAACAGCCTTCACTACAGACATGGTAATCAAGCTCTGAATAGGTGTCACATTCATCTGCTCCTATTGGCACCAAGCAGCGGCCCTCAGTAAACTCGGCACCAGACTGAATTTGCAGGACCAGAGACCAGTCCACGTCCCAGCCTGGGTGGGAGCGATGGAGTCAGTGACCAAGTTATATGCCATCAATGTCTTTTGTAAGCAGGTGTGTGTGTGTGTGTGTGTGTCTGTCTTCTAGGGGTAACAAACCTCCAAAAGCACAAACAAACAGACACGTTGATTTTTCAAAAGGCTCAAGAGAGAAACGTGAAGTCATGTACAAATGAAAGGCCGTAGAGGCCAGGACAACACAACCCCAATGACAGCACATTCAATCCAGCAACATACAGATCTCAGCCAGGGCCATCCAGTCTTTTGGTGCGGTAACATTGGAGAATTTAGTTGAAATTTATCACCTGCAAAAAATGTTAATTGTCCAGTGTCAATATTGTAGTGATGCACAAAACACCACTCACACAGAAGTCACTTTCAATCCAAGCAGCAACCTGGTGAAATTGAACACGATGCAAGATCAGGTTGTGTGGGGAATTATTTTTCCCCATTGCATAGATTCCTATTGAATATACTGGATTTGGCTTGTATGACCACACATTTTTAAAGTTTATAATAACATAACTATAACATCAGAATTTATTAGCCTAAAAAGAGTACTACATTTACATTTTCTGTGGTCATGCAAAACTCATGTGTTTAAAATGTTTTTTAGCAAGTTGAAATGTGCTTGCTAAGGTTTTTTTAGGTGGCTGCAAAATCAACAGCGTCTATGACCAAGTTTTTTATGATATTCTCGACTCCCGAGTCCAGATATGTACACTATACCATTCAAGAGTATTCAAAAGATTTCCATTTCAATTAGTTGCTGTTCTTTTGAACGTTCTATTATCATAAAATCCTGAAAAAGTTGTATGAAGCAGCACAACCGTTTTCTACATTGATAATCAGAAATGTTTCTTGAGCAACAAATCAGCATATTTGAATGATTTCTGAAGACTGGAGTAATGATGCTGAAAATTACATTTTACAATGTATTCACAAAGAAAACCATTATTTTAAATTGTAATGAAAGTTCACAATATTACTGTTTTACTGCATTTTTTAATTAAAGCTTGTTGAAGGCAAAAATCTTCAAGCTTTTTTAACTGTAGTGTAAAATCTATGGGATGGTATGCCAGTTTTATCATACACCAGGTGAAAATCAAAATCTGATTGCTTAGAAACAAGCAATCATTATATACGCCAACATTTAAAGAGTAATAATAAGTGATGCTTGCTTTAAAAGCTGCTTTATTTGCTTCCATTAATAAGGGAGCAAAGCCGGTTTCATCAGAGACCCCCGGCCCCGTTTAAGCTCCTTACCGCTTAAGATACCTAATCACCAGCTGGCCCCTTAGATCCGTTAAACAACTTCTCTATTATCGTTTACAAGCTGTGCAATGTCCAGAAGGTCCCTGTGAACAAAGCAGTCGAGCCCAAGCTGAGCGCTCCAAAACCTGGGTGGACTGAACCCGTGGGACTGTCCCGGCCCTGGTTCTGTTAATGCAGTGTGAAAAGAGTATTACAGGGACCAGCGCAAAGGGTCCAGTTCTATTCACTTCATTGTCCCACAATCCCCAGCCTCCTCAATTCGCAGGAGAAAAGAGGGACTATGGGAGGGGGCTGGAGAGGGCAGCGGGGGGTCAGTTTGATTTCAAAGCCCAGGGTACGAGCTCGTCCTGAAAGAGTCTCGGACAGTCCGGCAGGGAGCCAAGAGAGTCAAGCGGAGCATGAAGGAGGAAAAATAGCCCATGTATGTGCATTTCAAATTCACAGAAGAAAAGCCCTATTGAACTTTCCCGAACCTTTGCTGAAATTTGAATAAGAGCAAAAAAAGGCCTTCTGTCAGCAAATGGTTCAGAAACACAAAAAGCATGAAGTCCTCCCGGTTAATTATTTTATAACTATGATAGGATTAAAAACGAGCAAAGAGGATACGCTGGGAATTACTAACGCCATGCTCCCTTGATCCCAATTAAAGTGTTGTAACAAAGTAAAAGTACATTACAAGTACACACACAGCTTTGCATAAACACATTTTAAAACAACTGATCTCTCTTAAAGGGACAGTTCACCCTAAATTAAAATAGACGTTATTTATTCAACCTCAAATCATTCCAAACTTTCTTTATTCTTTTCTTGCAAAAGGAGAATTTTTGCAGAACGTTCATGGGCTCTTTTTCATAAAATTCCTTAAATAATTATCAAATAAAAAAAACAGATAAATAATTAGCAAAAAAGAACCATAAAAATGCAGCAACAATAGTCCATAATAGTCTAAGTCTTCCAGCGCTGTATGATATTATAGCTTTGTATAAGGAAACAGACTTACAAGCTACAGTTTATCTGTGCATCCAAATACTTCGCCACTATATAGTCAGAGAAAAACAGTATGTGAATTCGTAGTTTTCATAATAAAAATGTAGGCAGAGTATCCTGAAGACCCAAATAGCACACTTCATCTGCATTTACTTGTGTGGTCTAGTGGACTTATCAATGGTCGCCGCGTGTGAGTGATCGTGATACACAAGAGTGTAAGGTGTCCTAATGGTCATTAGACTGCAGAAGGGTGCTCGCGAGCTGATATGAGCCCTCGATGGCCACTTTTGCTGAGCAAGTACTGTTCTACCCAACAGCGTGGACTCGGAGAAAGACCGCAAAGGCTTACGGTGCCATTTGGGACAGGGCCCATTTCTGCCAAGATTTTGAAATGGATACTTCTATCCCATGAGGCCACAGGAGAAGATTTGTGAATGGCACTGAAGCGACGCAACTGAGACTAAATTTTAACAAACTATTAACAGTTCTTCTCAAACTTGAAATCTGCGTATGAATAAATCATGCTTCATTTATAACTACTCAACTAAATTTTATTCTGAATTTAGGTAAAAATGTAGGAAGAACTGAAACCAAATGCATGCAAAAATCACATGGGTGGCCCTATAAACGTCTTAAGATGAAATTTTATACATAAATAATTCAGCTTTATACTATATATTTCATTAGTAAAAGGGTACATTAAAGCCTGAGCTCAGAGATTCCACAGCATAAAAAAGGCAAATACTAGTATATACATTTGTCTAATGTTGTAATCTAGGTCTGTAACTTTGGGCACGTGGTCGCTCATTTAGAATATCTCAAATTCATTGAGGTCAAGAACAAACTCATGTGCGTATGCATGCGTTGCGAATGAGCAGAATTTCTTCATGTGAAATTCTCCTGTGTGTATAAACAAATAGAAAAGCACAGCATGAACAAACTTTCTGCAAAGCATCTCTTTCGCACTCCGCGGAAAAACACTAGAATTTTTATTTATGTTATTTTTTATAATAACATCCCGTTTATGCTCCGTCAAGAACATCTGATGCATTTTACACCCTGAAATCACACTCTAGTGGCTTTACTCTACGAATGTCATTGCTCTTCGTGAGAGAGTGTGACATAGCCGTTTCTTAGAGCCTTCAAGACACACACACACACACACACAACAGTGATCTATCACACGCAAATAATTAATAAATGCCTCTCTTTGTATGCTTCCACTGAGAGCTAATGTTGATTTTCCTATGCAGCCCTTTGACACTGAAAGAGAAAAAGACACTTCCTGTTTTCTCTTGCCCTCTCTGTTGCTCTGACTCTCTCTTTCTCTCGCCACCTCCCTTCAAGCCTCTTCCCCTTTTCATTTGAAACACAACCGGCCTTTTCTTCCAACCAGAGGCTGATGTCTAAAAGAACAGCATCTAATTGACTCAGAGAGACATTATCAATTGAGGCTCTCATGTCAGTGAATCACGTTTGTAGGTCTGGAAGGGCTTTTAAAGGGAAGCCCTGAGGCACACTGACAACTGGGTGCATTTAACCACACGTCTTCACTGAAACTAAAGTCACAGAAACATACCTCTGACCCCCTCACTATCACTTCCTGTGTGGGGCACTGAACTCAACGCAGTCAACTACACAATCTACTGCCTTACATAGCTAACGATTTCCGGTGGAAACAGCAGGAAGGATAGTCATAGTGAGATTTCACAGCACAACATGCAATTAGTGTCTCTAACCTGAGTGACTTGACATGCAGTGAGTAGTGTGTGAGGATGACATGGTCTGTTAGACCCCGTTCACACCGCAAGTCTTAAGGCCCTTACACACCGAGTCTGAAATTCGCGTCCGAATTTTTCGCACGTTAAAAAATAAATACGACCTCACCTTATGTCAATCACACTCGCACACTGCATCCAAAACTTACGTCCGTCCTAAAAAAAATTGGATCGTTTTCAATTTTCTGCGTTTTTCGCATCCGTAGCAAGCGGTTTAAATGGTGTTTGAATGTTTTTTTGACAATTCAGAGCCACCGAATCCCGAATACGAAAAAACGCATACGAAGATTTCGGACTCAGTGTGCAAGGACCTTTAATGCTCAATTCGGATTTTTTGCTCAGATGCGATTTTTTGTTTGGCTGTTCACATCACCTTTTAAAATGTGCCCTATATCAGATTCCAGTGTGAACTGTTTGCGGTTTCTAACTGACCCGTATGCGCAAAAGAACAATAACAGTGACATCAGACGCAGCACCCTGTTGCACTAAAGTTGGGGAGTTTATGGAGGAAGTAAGCATTTTCGCTTTTATTTCAAAATGTTTGTGTAATGGCAGCCATAACATTAATGAGCTGGTGCTGAGGAGGAGAAGAATGGCTATTTTGGCCTTTTGCGGGGTTTTGGCTGCAAATTCACTACAGAGGTCTGTGTGGATGCGGAGACGAAGCCAGGAGTCAGTGCCTCCAGTTCTTCGCGATTCTGCGATCACTGAATACAACGGAAAATCAACAAAATGTCGCAATTTTTTGCGATCCTGCATAATTCCTAATTAAACCGCAAAATAATCACAAAAATTAAAAAAAAAGACACCACAAAACATTAAATTATAATCACCCAATTGAAATATCTCTAGTTAATTAAAGTTTCAATGCATTTTTACGTGGATACACAGATGTGCACGCGTGATGTCTGTGTGCGGTCTGTCAGAAACATGGCGAAAGAAAGCGTCTCTCCTGCCCTCTCAGCGCCCAGGTCTTCATTGGGCAGTACGGCAAACGTATTAACGCGTTTAACATGATTGAATGACATAACAAAAAGTATGATATGCTCGATGGTACTAAAAACAATTATTAAAAGCGCAGTATACCGTGAAAGAGAACTAATTTCAGCCAGTCGAGTGACAGTCTGTCTCTGATTGCAAGTGTGTGTGTGTGTGTGTGTGTGTGTGTGTGTGTGACTGACTGACTGCGTGTCACCGCCTGTCGGCCTAGTTAGAATATTGAATTCTCTTTATAGCGCTTGAACAAACACACATAGCTACAATTACTTCAAAATATTCCTCTTGGCAAGTATTTACGTAAAACAATCAGTAGGAACTGAGTGGGACGTTTGTCATTACTGTAGTAGGTCTTAAAGTGACAGTAACCTAATTTACCTGCTGTTGTCAGTGTTGTTAATGTTAATCAAGCAACAACAATAGGCTACAGCACAATTTAAAAAAAAAAAGAATTTGATTAGACCAAATAAACAAGCTTTATGCATTTTGTTTGTGATTTGTGTCATGTATCACCATTGTGCATCTGACATAATACTCTTATGGCAAATGTGAAAAAAATTTCACATATTTCTGGAAATTACCACCACAAAATCAGTCATTTTGATCGCAAAAATCACACAAAAAAAAACGTGAAATCCTGGAGGGACTGAGGAGTGGTGGGAATGTGATGTGAAAAGTCAAGTTTTTCATTTTACTGTCTGTGTCTAGGGCTAACTCGCCGGCGCATAATTTGTGACAAATGTCGATGTAGATTGGCGTAAAAGTCGCATCAAATCCGCCTTGGTTGTTCACACTGCGGCCGCATTGAAAAAAATCTGACCTGGGTCTGATTCAGGACCACATATGGAAGTGGTCTAAATCTGACTTGAAAAAAATCAGGTCTGGGAAAGATTTGAGTGTTCACACTACTTCTGAAGAAGTCGACCTGGTCACTTGACCCAAAAAAAACAAAAACAAATCGGATTTGGGCCACTTATGCCTGCAGTCTGAACGGGGAATGAAAATTTTGTCTATGGGTTAAAAAGGGAAGACATACTGCATTACCAAAATTCCTTTATTTTCATATTAAACATTGCAATATATTAAGTTTTTAATTAAATATTTATATGGAGGTATTATACACACATATTAAGTAAAAGAATGGTAATTTGTATTATAATTTGCAACATTATAAATTTGCATTGCGACTTGAGTTTCGTCTGTGTTTGACATTGCAGGGTATTCGGAATAAATGCGTTTTGTAAAAATGAAGTGGACTTCAACAGATATCCCCTGCTCAGGGAGTAGGGAGCAGTGAAAATCAATCAATAACAATATCAATTTCAACATACTATGCTTTGGGACACATTTGTTCAAATCTCACTCACTATTTAGGATGGCTAGTAAGTATTCACATGTGCTTGAGTTTTAAACTCACAGGACCCCACCCTTCCTGCCCCCCAGGGCGTAAAAATATTTCATCAAAAGGCAGTAGAGAAACAGAGACAGACAATGGTATAGCCCATGAGGCTGTTGAGGAAGTCATTGTATTAATAAGCACTAAAGAAGATACACCTACTCCACATTTTATGCAGCACAAAATAGTTTAGCCGACTTGAGAGCATTTCTGTTTGACTAAATTAATCCTAAACTTATTTAATCGTCTGATCTGCCAAAGGCTTAAATGGTTTTTACTGCAAGTGCAGCTTAATGAAATGTTCAACTTAATATTGCCCATGCAAACCAATCTCTTATTCATATTCCCATTGAATCCATAGAAAAGACCCATACATTCAGTGTATACAGCATAAGGGTTACAGAACAGGCAGAAAGCTGGTCACCTTTACAAAAGACACTGTGCACTGTGGGACGCATTTCAACTTGAGCTGCATTGTCCAGGTTCTTTAATAGAGCTTAATGGATGGTCAAATGGACTAGTCTCGATTACAAGAAAAGCAACTGCTAAGGTCAGAACACATTCCTAAACTCTACTGACAATCACAGAGGGGCCATTTTTGACATGTTTTGCTCAGACCTACTACTAAAAAAAAATATTTGTATTTTTTTAATTACTTAAAATTTATTTTGATCTTTTTTTTTGAAGCAGTTCCTCCAAATATAAATAGCCTAATATTTGAAAAACGTTTTTCCGCCAAATTAAAGTCATGTGATGCAGCCACCATGCAGGAAAAAAAAGGAAATGACTGTCAAGGTCAATTAAGTGTCTTAAAAATCTCACAGCTCATGTTTAGTAAAGTCATGTGGTGCGACTCCCCCAAAACAATAATATTTATGAATTAATAATTCATGCAAATGTTAAAAAAAATCTAAAATAATGGTTAAGATTTTGATTAATGATTAAGAGAATAACTCATACTCAGGGATTCAAGGGAATTTGATGGTTACACCACATGACATTTAAGTTCTTAAATTAATTATTTTTTTCAAACCACTTGTTTTTTTTTTAGACTAGACTTTTTAACATATTTCTCTGTATCATGCACACTCTTATTTGTCATTGACTGATGATCACCATGTAACTCCCGAGGATGCCAAGGACCCTAAAAGTCTTGGGGGAAGCTATTCCTATAAACAAGACAATTACGAGTCTGGTTCCCAGGAGCCTCAACTATTAACATGATCCCCCTACAAACTCCTGCATTCTGAGCCAGACCCTTGAGAAGAGATCAAGCCGTGTCAGTAGGAAGCGGACTGGCCACATAAACAGGTCAGGCGTTTCTCAAACTGTCAGATGCAGGCACTTATCTGGCAGCCATAATGTTTGAGCTCAGTTCAAAGTAATTTTTCTAAAAACAGTTAGTGATGTTAGAAGATTCCCAATGAAATCATCAGACGCGTTATCTCGAGACCCTGAAGGAATTCCTACGAGACCCTCCAACTACAGACAGTCTGACGCCACAGTATGTATAACCTTCTTTATCAGGCACGAAAATCATCAGCAAAACAAATTTTCACTTTGTGTCTAATTTTAACAGCGCTGTTGAGTCAACACTCCTGGAGAACGTCTCACTTGTCTATACCAGGAGGGAGAGGAAAGATGGCCTGCAGATGACATACACACTTGAGGGAATGACACACACACACACACACACACACACACAATACAGATGCAAACTCCCACCCACAGAGAAAAACACAATCAATCTCTCAACCACAGGCTTTGATGGTGATTAAGAGGAAATGAGGTAGAAAAAGGGTCAACTCATGAGAAGTGGAGCTGAGCTTGCTACTTCGATGTTGAGGTCACATATTCTCACTGTGGCAAGGACATTCGGTCTCTCAGTAATAATGGAGAAGTAGTTTATTTCACGAAGGATGTAAATGACGTGACATACTGTAAATACAGAAGCGTTTATTTAATCACTCGCACTACTGTAAATTAGTCTACTGGTAGGAATTACATCAAGGAAGAGCTTCTAAACTGTCCATCATCGTCTCGTCTTGTACTTTGTTAGGGTTGGCATCGAGGGAGATTCTGGGTCAGCGATAAAGACAATCTGATTGGCTGATATCCTTAATTTCTCAATGTCCTCCAAGCTCAGTCATATCCTTCCTGCCCTTATCCAATGACTGCTGGGAAATTCCAAAAAAGAACCGTCAATGATGAAATAAACACCATTTTTGAGGATTTCACTGCTTTCAGGTTTTGGTTTTATTGAATTTATTCTGAAGGTTAATATGACAATTCATTACTCCCCAAGAGGTTTGCATATGATTGCCTTTGCGAAATAAACCATCATTTGTTAATACTTTCATACACCTCCTTAAACACTTTTCTGTTTTAAACACAATAAAACTGATCTAAAAGCTAGATTAAATTACACAGCCCGATCTGCCGTTGGGGCGAGTCAGAATCAGTCTGTGGATTTTGGACAGTCAGAATTTGACTGAAAGTCCTGTATGATACAGTAGGTGCAGACACATTTTTACCCCCAAGACTATGATTCCATCCAGTTGGAGGATATCAAGGAGGAAACTAAAGACAACTCAGTACATTGGGTAATAGAGGACGTATATGACAAAGAATTAAAAAGGTCTAACTAATTTTTAAAAAAAAAAAAGAAACTTCACACTATCTGTAAATGCAAAAAACTCAAAAAAAATTCTTTAAGTGCAACGTTTCGGTCCCATGACCTTCATCAGGTATACACGTATTGTTTGGAAACGGATTATCAAAAAGAGAAAAAAAATGCAGAGCTGGCACTGGTTCAATTCATTGGTTGTTGATTGGATGAACGCAGATCTTATGTTCTCATCAAGTCGACTCAGAACAATAATTACAATTTCCAAAAATATAAATGAACCAGCAAAGTTGTATACAAGTGGGAAACTATTTGAATTCTGCGAGTTGATTTGATTTTCTAGAATGCCATATTTAGTGTTATGATTTCTCCCATTCATTAAAGTTATAGTTCACCCAAAAATGGCAATTCTATCATTAATTGAACTATCTTCGGAACAGAAATTAAAATATTTTTAATGAAATCTGAGAGCTTTCTGTCCCTTCATAGACCTTTCAAAGCCCAGAAAGAAAAGACATTGTTAAAATAGTCCATGTGACTACAGAGGTTCAACCTTAATGTTATGAAGCGGCGAGAATACTTTTGTGCAGTCTATGGAAGGACAGAAAGCTCTCGGATTTCATCAAAAATATCTTAATTCGTGTTCCGAATGTGAACAAAAGTCTTACGCTTTTTGAAACGACATGGGGGTGAGAAATTAATTTTCATTTTTGGGTGAACTATCACTTTAACGTAGTAGACCACAATATCTGCTATAACATCTCTGGCTATAGTTTACTAATTTTGTCTAATCACTTTGTCATTAATTACCAATTAATTACCATTGAAAATAAATGACTTTCAGGTCACTTTGTCTCTGCACACCGCTGTCAGTGTGAACACCCCTTTATGATAAGCATGAGCAATACTAACAGTGATGCTCGACTTAAGCTGCACACAGAATAGTGTGTTTGAGGAATATCAATCCAGTCCTGCCTTGCAAGCACTGGAACTATATCCACACAACAGTCTGGATATCTAGATGAAGTATAGCTTTAAATAACAGTCCGCCTTCATGATGTTCAGCAGAACACGTGGGTCGGCTTCATTCATTGATGTAATGCTCCCCCTCCCATCTGCAGGTGTGACCCGGAGTGAGCAGCAGACACTGTAAAGCACGCTTACTATACAAACCGTGCATCAAAATCAACCATGCACCTGCAGCCACACTCCCTAACACAAAAGATCCACTTCAATCTTGCATGACTGCAACAGCAGATCCATTAGGCCCTTTCAAACAACACAATGTATGCATGCAAGCTCACAGAGGGGCTTCCAGAAATGGAAATGGGGACATAACACACCCAGACACTGGGTTTGATCTCTAAACTGCTCTATGTTCTGGCATCAGAGTCAGACTGATCTGAAGGGGATCCAGACAGTTCTCAGACCACCGCCTCGAGTCATGCTCGTTCACTGCTCCTGACTGCTGACACGCGCTTCAATTTTACGACTGAATAATGACATTAGTGTGATTGGCAATTCTGATGATCATTGCAGACGAGGGCGAATCGATTCGATATTGATCTATGGCGATATTACTCATTGATGTGGGGTTTTAACAAAGGAAATAAGGACATTGAGAAGGAGTGCGCGCGCGTCTTTGTCATCACCTTGCAGACATCCCTGCATCATCTGATGTCCTTCAGCATTTATGCAAAACTCATAAAGCAATTAAATGCACCTTACTGCACACTTGTGTACAGTGCACGAGACAAGTCAAACCTAAATGTAACTTGTCTCTATATGCATTATGCATGTAATTATGCATGTATGAAACATGCATGTGGCGGCACATGATAACTATAGTTCGCGCACATCTGTGTTTGACACTTGCAAAAAAATGTACACTCAACGGGTTGCAATATTGCATCTGTGTGCATGTGCATCACCGGGGTCTTACCTTGTGCAGCACACACCCAGAGAATTGCAACACCCTGTGTGTCCTACAAACTCTTTGTTGTGAACGTAAATATGCAGTGCATGATACATAAAACATATATATAATAGCACGAACATTGTATTATACTACAAACAATGCGAAATGATGGTTGCATATGGGCACTGCAGATTCTGACAGTCAGGCTTACCTTAAAGAGACCTTGACAGAGCAGTCGTTTTGTGTCGCCATGCTTTGTGTTGTCGTTTCACCTCCCCCGTCAAAAAGAGAAGTGATGCCGCAAAGTTCTCGCAAAGTTGAACTGAAAACACTGTTGTGCGTTAAAACGCGCGCGACCGCTCCGGTCCGTCAATCAGCGTTACGCAGCCAGACATCGCCGTTCACCTCTGTAATACTGACGAAATCAGCACAGCGATGTATAAATCGCACGATACATGAGAAATATTGGCATATTTTCTTATTTCGAGCTTGTATCCTGTCATATGTGCGAGTGACGCTCGAGCTTACTTACATCCGAAACCTCACACAGCGTCTGTGTCCTCGCGCGTTCAATGTGCAGCGCTACTGAGCGAGGTGTGGGCGTGTCCATACAGTGATGATTGACAGCCCTTTTGACCACACATAGCTGCTGTTCCCGCGTACAAGTGGATACAATTGACCAATCAGAGCTCGGTGGATTAGCCTTTAAAAGCAGACTCAGCGGTCATAGATTAAACGCAACTTCAGCGGACACGTCTCTAAACGCCGCGTTGGGAAATACGTTTCATATTAATGAATCGGTTCGTTCGAACGCTTCACTGCAAAACAAAACCCGTTGAAAAACGATTCACCAGGCCATTTAATTCTTTACTCAAAGTTACCGAGAAATTATTTAACGTTGTTTAAGTAATATGAAGCCTAATTCAAATGAATGTGTTTCTCTTAATTAGCCTACATGTTTAAAACTGTTGAGCTGAACAAAGAGTGAGTGACATTTGTGACGTAAACCATGTAAATAGCCTAGGCCTACTTGTTGTGTGAAAATTATTTGGTCACTTTTTCTCGAATTTTTTTCTAAATTATGTAGGCCTACTTGATAAAGTGATGAGGTGAAATAAGAGACGTGTGATGTGTAAGAAAGAGCTGTCAAAATCAAGGTAAATATTACTGAACAGAATTCTTTATTCTTTAGTCAAGCTTTGGTCAAATTATACAAAAATGTGAACAATTATTTGTCTGTATTTAGACTTAACAAAAGAGAAAGAACAAAAAGTTCTCTTGTTTTATTCATTTTGTTTAGTTGTAGGCTAATGCTCCTTTAGAATCGGTTCAACTGAGTCATTCAAAAGCATCTGTTCAAATGAACAATTCATTCGCGAAACGAACTTCACATCTGAAACACATTTAAGGGCTGCAAACGGAGAATCGCTGTGGGTTCGAGACTTATGGTTTAAAACAGCCCATTAGTTTCAGACCTTGCAAAACAAAACAGAAATGTATTTGATATAGGCCTACATTACATATGACAAGCATGCTGGTCCTTGGATTGGGAAACAGAGACACTTTCACAACTTCACTTCTGCTTTCAAAGTTTAACCATAAACTTTAAAGTTTAAACTGCCACAGGCAACTGTGTGAGAAACAAAAGCATGGTTTATATAATATCCTTAAATTTTGAAAAATACATAGGCCTAAAAAGAATTTGTCCTTAAATAGAAACCAAATGCAATTGTTTGGGCTAGTAACTTCGATCTAACACTATATAAGAGCTGTCACGGGAGCACATTTAGCAGTTGCTCTGAGATGAGGAAAAGCACTTTGTCCAATTCACCACAAAATAATTTCACAAGAACACCAGTTTTCCGTGAGGATTACACTTATCAGATCTGTTGCAGTCCTATACAAATAGCAGTTAAAACATAAAGAAGCTGTTTCATGTAAATGAGCGCATGTTGATCAATGCAGGGCAGCCCACAATCAGAGCTTCTGAACCCTATAACCAGATGATGAAGCAGTTTATAAGATAAAAATCATTCACATAATGTCCCATCATGACATTGCAAAGGAGGAGAAAGTTTATCCTTGAAACCCCTTTTCTGGATTATTCCCTTATGTAAGTGTTATTCAGAGCTTGCATATGAACCTTCCACACTTGGAGGTTTAAAACATCACATGATGCTATTTCAGAGACTTAGAAGAGGATTGTTTTTGTGGTAATTTGGGTAAGCCGATGTTTTTGAAAATGCCTCCAGTCTTTCACCTTTCACCTTTTTTTGCATTAAACATTTCCTGCATTCCTATAATATATATATGCATACATACACACACACGAATTTTCTGAATATTTCTGACAAGCAAAAATCAGAGACGGATGGACCTAGAGCAGAATGACAGAGAATGTGACTTGCATTTTCATTTTTCTTTGATGTTTCCTTAATTCTTTTTGCGCAGTTTGCTATATTTAGCTTTGAGGTCATAAGCTGATTCAATTTCAGATTCTTTAACCAACCTTTTCTGCTATCTGGAAATGAATAGTATTACGTAGACAGTTTTTGCTATATGTGTCCATGGGTTAACAAAGGACTAAGCCTGATTCATTCAATTCTGGCAGACTAATTTTAACGAATTAAAGTTGCAGTAGAGTTTTTGAGGACAGCGTTCGCTGAGGTGTGTATTTACAAGTCCCGGCACACTTCACACTAATGGTCTCCCCACACCAGACAAAAGCTTCATTCAATAGCCAGGAGTGGAGTGGTGCGGTTGACTCGTTCAGCGCATGTGTGTGTGTGTAAGGGAGTGTGTGTGGGGGGCAGATTAGCCACTGTCCATGTCTGTTTCTATCCTGTGAATACAGTAGCCGCACATTTGGGCATAGAGCGAGGGAACAGCCAGGCACAGAGTCAGCTGACAGCTCTGACTTCATCTAGGTCAGTCTGCTGTGTGTGTGTATGTCTGTGCCCCTGGGCTACACACACGTTCACATATACAGACTCCCTCATCCGTCCCCAAATTACATCCATCCTCCCCCCAGCAACCTCACCATCTGTGTGGGAAAAGGTCCTGCCAAAGCATCCAGGTTACAGCCCAATGTTCACTTGATTCAGTCTAATGTGAAAACTAAGTCAACTTGCAACATGCTGACTGTGTATTTCTACAGTAAATAGAGCGTTAAAGTGGTGATTCATTAAAAAATGAAAATTCTGTCATCATTTACTCACCCTAATGTCGTTCCAAACATATATGACTTTCTTTCTTCTACAGAACACAAAAAAAGATATTGTGAAAAATGTTGTAAACCAAACCATTTTGGTGACTTCCATTTCTCAAAATATCCTCTTTTACAAGAACGAACATCATAAAGGTTTAAAACAACATAAAGGTGCATGACAGAATTTACATTTTTTGGTGAACCATATGAAAAAGAAGCGTTAACAAATTAATAAATTTCTATCCAAATATCACTTTTGTTACTAAAAATGGAACCTTGAGACTCAGACCTTTCTGACAATATGTATTTCGTCAAGATTAGAAAAGGTTTTGATAAAAAATGATGAAAGATGATTCCCAAAAGGGGAGGAGCCTAATACAAAAATACCATTTCTATGGTAAGGCAACGTCCAATTTCAAAACGGTTTTCACAGGACGAATTCTGAGTTCGTAAGCTTTCAAATGATACCTAATTTATGAAAACTACTAAATATGTGATGTAATAATAATAATAAAAATTAAAATATATATATATAATATATTTTATACTTTTTAGAGGACTTTTTACTTTACTTTTTAAAATATTATTTCATCTTTTTTATTGACAAATACTAGATTATGTTTTATTATGAACTTTTAGCATTAAAAACCAAAGTTTCAATTATTAAAAGTGTGTGCGTCGACTTTTTGTGACAAAGGTCAGAAATTCCTGTTATGACGTAGATTTTTTGAGGCGCACTCTTGTCATAAATTCATATATTAATGTTCCTACATAATTTGTAATAAAAAAAACAGATATATAGTTTGTCATAATTAAATTAGGATTTAATAGTAATATATTGAAGTAAAGTTAGGCGTCCCGCTAGCGGGACGGTGACACTTAAGTTTTAGAAGTGCACTTCGTAATAATTTCAAATTTAATCTTTTGCCATGCTTTAAAGAAGTTCATTTATTTTGACTGACATACTAAAGCAAAATTTTGATTATAATTTTATCTGTAGTGTGTTAAGCAATATTACAGTCACTGTTGTGTTTGTTTAGTTTCATTGGACTTGTCTGCCTGTCATCCCGTCACCTGTCGTCTTCTCTGTCATTATCAGTTAATCTGTATCACCTGTGTTCTGTTACTTCTGTTAATCAGTGTCATCTGTGTTTGTATTTAAGTTCCGTCTGTTCAGTCATCATTATCATTAAACCTTTGTTTTGGAATTATATCCTCGCCTCCGTCTGCCTCCTGCAACCACCCGTGACAGAACATCGGACCAGCACAAATGGACGACAGGGCTATATTTGTGGCTATTGCTCAAGAGAGCACGTAATTCTTTTCCTTCACGGATAAGATTGTTCGCTGAGCTGTCACTAGCACCCTCGATGACAAAACCCTCAAGCTGCTTTTCTGGATCGGGGCCAATTTCCACCAGGCCACCGACCTCCCAAACACTGATGGACTAACTGGAGGGAAGCCATCGGCAGGTGTTTGGTGAGCGCCACGTCCCGATCCAGAAAACAACCACCATCACTAGAGTCTCGTCCAGCCGAAACCACCCTTCCAGAGCTTCATGTCATACCTGTAACGCCTGAGCTTTATTCTCCGGCCAAGATGGCCGCCTCGCCGCCCGAACCCGCGGCTAAGATGGCCACCACATCTGAGTCTGTTCCTGAATCACCCAACCTCCCTCTCCCTCCGCCTCTCATCATCCAGCCGTCGTCCTCATCTCCTCTGCCTCCTGTCAGCCCCATCACTCGCCCTCTATACGCCAGTGCAATGGTGGGCTCGCTGAGGGGCTTCCAGTCCTCAGCACCATCTTGGACAGTGGATGCCTGGGCTCCTACATCCTTCATCTCCACTATGGCCCATCAGTTCACCAGTTCCACCAGGCTCCCTCGTCTCCCCGGATCGACCTTCCATCACCTCTGGACTGCACTCCTCTGGCTACGCCCGTCCCTTCGTCCCTCCGGCTCCATTGGACTCTTCACTCCCTTCTGCTCCTCAGTCCCTCTGTCTCCACCGTGCCCTTCTATGTCCCCGTCTACACTAGGGCTGCACGATTAATTGCAACGAAACCGCAACGCGATTTGCGAATATTCTATGCTCAGTTTGTCAGTGCAGTGTGGTTTATCGGTAGTAAATGCTGCTTCATCTGAACGCCAGAGGCCGCTCTCACACGCAGACACGCCAAATATGCCCCGCCGCAGAAGTACAATGACACACATCATTCCAGGAATCCCTATCGGGCATCATCGCTGTAGCTGGATAAACATAAGATTTAAACGCTTTGATTGTTGATTAAACATGACTTATAAATACACGACTGCCTTATTCTGTGTAAGAAGCCACATCATCTAACAGAAGGATGCTCAACTGTCGTTATGAAGTGAGTTTGGAGTAAAGCATTTTATTAAATGTTGTCTTTTGTTGGACAGAAGGTTCATAAATGATTCTCATGTTTGACGTGTGTTGCTTTTTCTCAAACTCACAGTGCTTTCAGATGGAGCAGCGTTTCAGAGCCGTACATCAATGACAAGCTGCGCATAAAAAAACAATCGCAGTCTTTGCAATTTCAAAATCGCGATAAGCCAAATCGGATTAAAGTGCGATTACATGGAAATTGCGATTAATCGTGGAGTCCTAGTCTACACCTCAGTCGCCCGAGCCAGCGGCATCCCCGTGTCCCTCTGAACCCTCTGCTCCACCATGGCCAGGCGAACTTCTGTCGTCTCCTTGTCATCCTCCCCCATCGGTTCCGCCTCTGTCCGTCATCGCCCTAAAACCTCCTGCCCTTCAGCCTCATGGCTCCTCCCTCCACCGGCTCCACCATGGATCTTCTTCCTTCCCTCTGGACTTATCACCTCTCAACTTGCCCTTCTTCTCCAGATATTCTGCCTCCCTTCTCCGGCCCTTCGCCCACTCCTGTTGCCAGCTCTGCCTGCTCCTCTTCCTCCTCCCAAACCCCCACCTTCATCTCTCACGTTACGGCGCGAGGATGCGTTTTGCGGGGAGGGGCGTTCTGTCACAGTTGTGTTCTGTTTAGTTTGTTTTCATTGGACTTCTCTGCCTGTCGTCACGTGTCGTCTTCTCTGTCATCATCATCATCTGTATTACCTGTGTTCTGTGAATCAGTGTCATCTGTGTTTGTACTTAAGTTCAGTCAGTATTTGTCCGATCTACGTTGTATTTAGTGTGTGTTGCTGCCTGTTCTGCTGTCCTGTTATATTATCATTAAACCTTCGGTTTGGAATTATATTATCGCCTCCGTCTGCCTTCCTGCAATCACCTGTGACAATTACAAGTTAAAGCACCTGAGACGCATCTCTCTTTAGGCAAGGGCGTGGTTAGCTTGTACCCTCTGACGTCAGAGGGTACCACAACTTCCAATAGGAAAATTCAATTGCAGTAGCCACCGTTCAACCTGAAGAGGGCAGCACTCAGACGTTTTTATATTGTAGAATTAAAACACTTTAAACCCAAATGTCAAAAAATGTACTCGAATCAATGAACAGCATTTATGAAGCTCTATTCTTACAGATCATTAACTAAAAAAAGTTGTTTTAGTGTTTAGTTACCCTTTAAGTTTATTTTAGTTATGCTTGCCAGTATGCTAGTAAACTACTACAGAATTTTGGTAACACTTACAATAAGGTTTCGTTTGTTAACATTAGTTATTACGTAACATGGACTAAGAATAAACGGTAACGCTTCATTTTACAGTCCTGTTTCCCATGTACATACTATGTACTTATTATAGTAATTACAATAACTGGGTAATAACTGGGTAAAAACTAGGTACTAACCCTGAACCTACCCCTAAACCTACCCTTAACCCATGTACTTACCTTATATTACCCAGGCCAGTACTTTCTAGGTAAGTACACTGTAAGTACTGTACTGTAAAATGAAGTGTTTCCGAATAAACAATACTTCAGCATTTATTAATCTTAGCTAATGTTAATTTCCAAATTTACTGATACATCATTAAAATCAAAAGTTGAATGCTATCAGTTAATGCACTGTGAACGAATATGAACAAACAGTTTTTTAGCAACTAATGTTAACAAAGATTAATAAAAACTGTAAAAAATATATTGGCCAATTTTTAGTTTTTTAGGTTATCAGCTAATGTTAACGAATGAGACCTGATTGTAAAGTGTCACTATCATTTTAAAGATTTAAAGATTATTTAAAATATAGCCTGCTTAAGTTTGTCAAAAAAGTTCAGCTGATTGCATTTAAAATAAATTTAAACTATAATACATTTTTATTTAATTGCAAAATAATGCATTAAATGTCTTAAAATCTTCAGTCTACACTTTTGAATTATTTTAAAGTAGATTTTAAAATCCCCCTGTAGTCAATAATTGTATCCCTTAAACTCATCTTTGATCATCACCAATATTACATATTTAAATGTTTAGGTTTCGTTTTAGGTTTTGTTTTCCCTGTGAAAATATTTTTTTCATGCCTTAAAATAGCTTGAATGTAGCTCTATGTAACTAGTATGCAAATTAACCCCGCCTCCACTCACTCACTCACTCACTCACAGCAGCTCAGAGATCCACTCGGTCGGTCAACATTACTGTAGTAAACGCTGCATGATGGCAAGTGGAAATACTGGTTTAATTCAGCCATATATGTTTAACCCAGAAACTGATTCATTAGAAATGAACCAGTCTCAGGCTCATCTACAAGTCAATGTATCAGAATGGTAATGCGTTTCATGTATCACTCTCTATGTCAGACACATAACGGTTATTAATATGATTAGCCTTTTGCTAGCTGTAATGTCCAGAGAAAGCAGGCTGAAGCATAGATCTACATGATTTAATAATCTACATCTATTTAAAGTAACACCAGGTAACTTTTGCTCTCGGGGTCCCCCTACAGTTGGGAAACAGTATTGTCCTCTACTACTGTCGTAAACTCTGTCATCATGCATTTGTTGACAACCATGATAGCCCTGAACACAGTAGGAGGAGGTCACATGCAGGTGTTCTGCTTGCGTCGCGTGTGAAATGTCTTCATCCCAGGTACAGTGGCATATATTTCAGCATGTCATATGAATATAATTTCATGGGTTTTATTTTTTTTCTAACGACAAATGATCGCGATGATCACGTTTACAAGCCAGTGTCATTATAGTAGCCTAGTCTATTGGTTACCGTTTTACTGAATCTATATGATACTTCAATGCAATGTTTGAGTGGTAGATAATAACCATATATCGTCAATATTATAATATCAAGCTACCATAAATTTTACAAATCGATTTGCATTATAGCTTGAGGCAAGACAAATAATCATTACCTGATTCATGAAGATAAACGGAGGATAAGATAGCTTCCGTAACATAGTCAGGCGGACAAAAAAACACCCCAGACTACGGGGTGTCATTGGTTGTTGCGTTAAATGTTACCCAGATACAATAGTGCTATTTTCTGATTGGCTAACAACACCAGACGAACAACACCAGACGAGACGCGCTTGAATTCATGCTTGTTCCACAGTGAGAGCGGCGCGGCCAGAGTTTTGGGCGCTGCGGCATATTAAATATATTACAAATAGTTTTTCAGCGTGAGAAATACAATGTGTGGCGGGAGAGCGTGACAAAAGACCGAAATGAGTGACTGTCCCGCTCAATGCGTGACACTTGACAGCCCTGCGATTTTAAGGAAGTGGGGGTGGTGGTGGAAGTGACGTATATGCCGTAAAGCAGTCGAGTTTTGTAGTTCTCTTTGTTCGCCGGTTCCTACCCGAAACCCGAAGTTTAAAAGTACGATTAAAAACGCTACAGACCCGTCAGGCTATGGCAGACGTGTCATTCAACCTATTGTAAGTCGATGTACCATCACAAGACACTTGGAAATATATTATGAAGGTTGAAAAATTACCTGGTGTTACTTAGAAAAAAGAAACAAGCATATAAAAGATAAGCAAAGGAAAAACAGGGAAAATCACATTCAACAACTGACAAAGAACAAATGAAACACAAGGGCTTTATATACACATGGGTAAACAAGCGAAGAAACAAGATACACCTGGATAGTCTAATCAACATGAAAAAACACAACTAAACATGCATTCGGACAGGAAATACAACAATAGTCCAGACAAGACATGGGGGATATATGACACTTGACTATGTTACCAAACAGCTAATAATGTGTTACTAATGTTACACAAACCATGTTCCCGTTTACCATCTCAGTCTGCCTTCTAAAATCAGTATCCTTAGAAACGCTTTGAACATCATAGACATCAATGGAGAAAGGCATATAGTTCATCATAACATTGTAATATACATAATTTTCACAATTCTCTCATATATTGCTCCAATATTATAAACAACATTAAAAGCTTGATTTTTACCACAGGGTCTTTTGCCGAGTATTTTCTCCTTAAAACTGCAGTGAACCAAAGACAGTCTCAAAAACACGTTTTGAAATCGCTGGTGTTTCTGACGTCACAAACTACCTTGTAACCAATCAGATCGACGTGTGATCGTCAACGAGTGGATCTCTGAGTGAGTGAGTGGAGGCGGGGCTCATTTGCATATTCATAGAAACACGTATACTAAAAGGTAGAGTTACATAGTATTATTTTACAGTTATTTTAAGATGGAGAAAACGTTTAAAAATGCAATTTTGGTGATTAAAGATGAGTTTTAAGGGACACTTTTAAGGGATGTTTTTCCCTGTAAAGTTTTGTCGCCAACGATTCTCCCGGCCAGCGCTTTGGTAGTGCATGAGGCAAACTGAAACGGTTTATAATGTGTCTTTAAGATTGTTTCTATGCCCTGATGTGCCAAGAAGCATTGTAACATTTACGATTTCTGTGTTTGGGGCGAATGTTTTAAATTAGCTGTGTTTTTATTAGCTTGCCCTGCTAATCATTTGCTTGTTCTGTGCAACAAATGGCGTCTGGTTCCCATAAAGGGGGAGAATAATTACCCCATCGAATGTTGACAAAGGCAAAGATGGTGTGATGAAGGCACAGTTGGCGGAGGAGGAAGTCAATAGTTGGGTCGGTCTGGTCGTCAAAAGACTGTCTCTTCAGGGGTCCTTCATTCTGTGTCGCGTGCTGTTTCACCCCACACATCCCCCCTCCTCAGGGCTTCGGGATTTCACGCTGGGCCTGGTTTGGGTCCGGGGCGGTGGGGTTGAGCATTGCCTGTGGGACTTGCCTCACTGACACGGTTATTGATAGTGTTAGTGCCACATGACGGACAGAAAGGCCTGCTGTGTGGAGGGATGACAGCGAGGTCACGGAGGAGCAGAAAGGGAGGGATTTCTTTTGTCTGGATGGGTAAAAAGAACAGACTAGCCTAAACTAGACCACTTGGAACCACATGAGTACACACGACAGGAGAAACCGCTCACATTTGGGCTGAGCGATAGAAACAAAGGCCATGTGTACTAAGTGAGAAAGCGTACACTGGTCATTACTGCTGAATAAACCCTGGCCTTTTTCAGGATGGGCCCATTGATCTTCCACCAGTTTTGCTACAGAAATATTTATTAAGTGCATTTTGCACCTTGTTTCCATGGAAACGTTTTTTAGAAGAAAAGTAGAGCCCATGTCCTGACAACAAAAAAGGCTTTTGTATAGTGTGTGCTTCAGGATGTAGTGTGAATAGACAAAGCTCACTTCCACCTGAGGGCGAAACACATGATGGGATGAGCATCTGCCTTTAGCCACGGGGAACACAACTCTTCTTATGATCTCTGCTCATACCGGGCGGTTAAAAATAAAGATTTATTAAAAAGCAGTCTGGATCTCAGTAAATGAAAAAGGTTTTAGAAGGGGGGCATTAGAGAATACTGCCGGTGGAGTGAAGCCCTCATTACTGTGAGGACATCTCACTCATGGACACCAGCTGTCTGGACACACTGTGGAGAGAACACACAGAGGACGACCAGAGGATCACGTCACATCTCCTGTCTGGACACACTGTGGAGAGAACACACAGAGGACGACCAGAGGATCACGTCACATCTCCTGTCTGGATGTACTGGAGGTCTCTGGTGTTACTGTGCAAATGTGCGCTGAACAAGTTCACATGAATACGGCCACGTTCGCACAGCTAAAACATGAGACGCTATGGCAAGCCGTTTTGACTTTTATTCATTCCCAGGACATGAATTCTTGATATCAACAATTCAATTTTCACTTGTTAAAACACAAATTATTGATATCAAGAATTACATTTCAAATATCAAAAACTAGAAACTATCATTCTTGATATCTGTTAGATATCACCATATAGGCTACTATTCAAATTCAATTGCTGATATCAAGAATTGATTTCTTACTAGTTGAAATTCCAATGTTAATGTCAATGTTAATTCTTGATATCTGTAAATGTACTGTAACATCTCACATTTGTTATTTCTGATATCTGAAAATTTATGTCTGATAACAATAATTAGGAGAGTAGTTATCAAATTATTGATATCAAAAATTTTAACTAGTTAGGATTGTGTTTCTGATATGTATGT